>NW_026555451.1:0-71947 GCF_029017545.1 Prosopis cineraria
AAATGTTGTGATTGATTATATGAAATAGTTTTTTGTTCAATGAATTATAATATTATATTTAATGAAACAAATAATAATGAGTTTCTTAAAATAACTTATAGTATAGCTTATAATTTTTTTCTTATAATTAGCTACTGACAGATTAATTAATTTTAAACTCGATATTTGCTATACTACAAAAAATAAAATATAAATTATTTATTTAAATTATATCATAAAATGGCATTTCAATTTCATCCATAATGCAAATATGTTATACAAAGTTTGATTTTTGAGAAAATGAGTTTAATGTGATCTATGGCCTATGGTTGAAACATTTTTTTTTTTCAATTTTTATGGGAAAGAGCATAGAGAATGACGAAGTACCCAACTTTCTCTCTTCGCATATGTGTTATTTCTATGGGGGAATTGGATTAATATTTCTTACCTATTTAAAATTCTGGAGTAGCTTAATTCAAAATAGAAAACTTATGGCGTGTGATTTAGCCATTTTAGATGGATGAGAGAGTCGTTTTATGGAGGAACAGGTGCTTTTGCTTCTTTTTTCCCCCTTTTATTTCATCTGCGCTTGAGAATGTGAAAGAAAGTGAAAGTGAAAGTGAAAGGAGGAAATAAAAAAGGAAAAGAAAGAAAAAGAAAAGCAAAATATGATAATAAAGGAATGAGAAAGAGAATTGGGATTGTGAAATGGATGCACTGAAAATGAGGGCAAAAAAATTGGCGTAGAAAACTGAATCAAATAAATTAAAAGAAATTCGAGAAGGTAGACCCATCATGTTTGCAATCAATTACAATAATCATGTAAATGGATAAATTAATTTAAAATAAATAGCAAGCAGCAGCAATTTAAAAATCTTTTATTGGTCATAACAATCTAAAAATCTTCGACCAAACAATTGTAATTACATCACATAATTTCGTTAAGACCTCCTCAAAGTTCAAGATGCATGAACATGCCAAGATGATTTGAATTATGTTCAATAAGTTGGTCAAATGCCAATAAAAGTAAATGAATAACCATCTTTAATCCAATTACTATTAATTACATAAAATATGAATAATGCAATTTCCTTTTTTGAATATGAATAAGGCAATTTACTTTAAAGTTATGGAAATAACTTATATTTATTATATGAATATAAACTTCTCTGAAAGCAACGGATTAAATCTTGCGACTTGAATGGCAGGTGGCAAATAATAAAAAGCCTGATAATTGAGGTTGTATCCCGTGTTTCAGTTATTGGCATGCATGTCCAAAATTGTTTGCATAACTTTTTTTTTTTAACGAAATTAATTTATTAGACATCAATTGATCCTTAAAATTTTACACTCATAAATACAAATACAAATAATTATTAAAAAACGTAAAAATGGGTGGATTAGCTTTACCAAGTCTCATGCTTTGTTGGTAAGAAATAAGAACACTTTTAGATCTCAGAAAACAATTAAGTTTTCTAATTACTATTTGTAATTAAGCACGGAAATATTGGCCTGGTCTTCATTACAATCCAATTCTAAATTAATCAAGTCAATCAAGTTGATTGTTGGCTAAGTATTTAAGACATCATTATAAATTTAATAAAACTTGAAACTTGAAATGGTTATGTGGAGAAGAAGTTTGGCACTTTTGCTTACTAGGCCAATGCGCGTACACACAGTTTCGTTTATATGTTTGTGTTCATTTTTTAATAATCAATTAATTAAGAACTTCAGAAAAAAAGAAAAAGAAAAGGAATCAAGTTTGACGAGAAGATGAAATATAATGTGGCGTGGGTAGGTCAGGACGATGCCGTTTTAGGAGTAGAAAGTTGAATTGGGATTCGACATTGCTTCCATAAATAGACTCACATTTTGAGACCACGTAGCCACCGACATTGTTGTGGCCCATGAAAACATGACTCATCAACTAAAAAACTAAAACAGGTCATCAGTGCATATCCGTTCTTCCAACATTACTTCCAATAACTTTCAAAAATACAGCACACCTAATTGAACATGATGTGGCCCTTTGAATTGATTTTGAAAAAAAGAAAGCATTTTTTCGTGTGTAACGTGCATGTATATTTAAGATTCAGATCCAGTTTATACCTGGGTAGAATATATTTTGATGGCTGATATGCAATTATTATTAGTATATATATATATATGTATATCAAGGTTTTGATTGGCATTACAAAATGAAACAAATAATAGAACAAATTGTTTGGAATTGATAGAAGAACAAATGGGCAATAAACAATGAAGAATATTACATTTTATATAGTCAAGTTTAAAACTCAAGTTTATAAATTATTTTATTTTATTTTATATTAATTATTAAATTTAATTTTAGTCAATATGAGATTTTTTTATGTTAACTCAAATTTATTTACACTTGACATAACTTACAGGCATATAAACACATACACATATATCAATAATAGTTAGATGGATTTAAAAGAATTTATACCTGTTAAGTTATGTTTAAAGTTCAAAATTTAAAAACGAAAATATTACATTAAAATTTTTTTTTTCTTTTGCATTTAAACCTGAGAATGTTCAGATTGAATTCAGTAATGCAATATCTCATAGATATTCTCAACTTTTAATTTATGTTGAGAAAAAGAATTTTGTTATAAGACTTATATCTAGAGTCTCTCAAAAAAACGTGAGATTTAAAAGTTTAAAAAATTCTTCTATTCAATAAAGTTGTTCTTTTACAATAAATTCTCCCTTTAGACTTATAGGGTAAATGATAATGCTTCAAGAGGCAGATCTCTCGATAAATCCATTCATTTAACTTCATGAGTCTATTTTTAAAAGTTTTATTTTCTGCTTCCTCTATTAAAAATTATAAGATATTTTTTTAAAATAAGATGTAAAAAAAGATATTTATGATATTTCAAGGTGAAATTAATGATTTTTTTTAAATTCCTTAATTGGAACTATAATTAATAAGGTTTTTTAACTGGGACATTCTACTAAATCTGAATAAATATGAAAAAAATAATTTTAAAAAAATTAGCTAACTTGTTAAAGTTGCAAATTCAATTAAAAATACCTTATACTCCTTTTGAATCACAATATAATGCATCTTCTAAAAAAACCTTACCTAGTTTAAAATATAAGGTATTGGGTAACTTTTAAATTATTTTTCCAAACATACCCCTACTTCATTTATCACTTTTTAAAAAAAATTATGTATTAAAATTTTAATTATTATTATCAAGACTTTTATATATGGTATTTAATGAAGATATAAATGAAAGATGTGTACATTTAAAAATTTAAGGTTTCAACTAACAATATTTTAAATTATGAATTAGTTAACTATGACGTTTATTGTGATCCAGAAGGAGTAAACATTGAACAAAGAAAGTAGTATTTTCTCCTCCCAATCTCTCTTGTCATCCAAATTAAAAGTAAATCAAGATTAAGGAAGGGCCCATGTTAAAAAAAAAAAATTGTTGGGTGAAAAGACACTTTGAATTTATAAGCCTCATTGCTTGGATTGAGGGTTTATGTGGTGATTTTTTAGGTAATATTTAAAATATATTTTTAAATTTATCATTCATGAAAAATAAAAAATAATATAACATCACTTTTTATATTTGCTATATAAGAGGATATTTGAAATTTTTCATACTTTTATTACTTTTACTTATTTTGTATTGATATTGAGAGATTAGTAAAAATGACTTATAAAAAAATTACAAAAGTACAATTTATTATCAAATTTATATTTTAACACGGTACCGAACCGATATTAATTTGCTGATGATTTGTTGTTTCTTCAAAATTAATGAACCAGAAACAAAGCAAAACATATGCATAATTGGAATTATAATCTGAACAATAATTCTTTTTTAAAAAATAACAGACACAGATGGAGTTACCCCGTCGCTGTCGAGAAGATAATTGATCAAGAATCCTAACAGTTTAATGATTGTGGAGCCAATCACAAGACACACCTCTTGTTTTTTTGCTTACATTCCTGAGAGCGACTCTGAGCTTTCCATGGTCCAGGGATTAGTGAAAGCAAGAAGCACATGATGGGATATTTTAAATTTTGAAATTACAATTATTAAAGTCGGCTAAGGAATATTCCTGTTTTTCAAATTTGGCTACTTTTTATTATTCTCTTGCTGTTATTCACGTTTCTGCCATTTTAATCGTTTCTCTATTGGCTGAAAAGGATTACTATGTAATTACGCGTTAAACTAGTTGGACTCTTCAACGGGAAGAATCATTACGACAAAATTGACTAATGTGAGGGAGAAATATCTCTATTTAAAATGGAATTTTTGACCATTTTTTTAAAAAACGATGTATTTGAGAAGCACTTTGCTTTTTAGTTACTATTCCTCTCCATTTGTCATCATTTTGTCACTCCCAAAAAAAAAATTGCTAGTTGAATCTGGTAATACATTTGTTGTATTATTGTCAGTATCAGATGATTTAAAAGCCTCTTTCTAGGTTCCATGTGTTGTAGGGTTAGGGCACGTGCTGAAGAATCGGATGTGTACTTGAATCTTTAATGCACATTATATGTGTTGGGTTTGTTTTGACTCCCTTATTTAAGTTATTTTGTTCCTTTTGTTTTGATTGCCTTATTTTGTTCGTCTTCTTTTTTTGAAAACGAAAATTTAGAGCAATAAGTTTATCTTTTATCTCCAATTAGCGAGACATAAGAACCGCCGGCCCAAAAAAAAAAAACAGCACACACACACACACACACACACACCACAGACATTAGAACCAAATGAAAGAAATGGTGAGTGACAGAAACATCAACAATAAAAAAAAAAAAAACAGAGAGAGAAAGAGAGAGAGAGAGAGATGGAATGACTAGAATTTCAAATAAATATGGTAAAAAAATTAAAATTCTAAAAAAAATTATAAGAAATGAATTTGCATCAAACCTAAATTATAAATTTTCAAATATCCAAATAGAAAATCTTGCATAAATTCAAATCTCCATTCATTTAAACACAACATAAAAATATTTGCCTTCATATTGCACCGCGTGTGCATTTGTTTGCTTGATTGTCATTCCACGCAGTCTCAACTTGCTTACTATAAAACTATTACGTCTGAAAAAGATCTCACGATATAAAAGACATCTAAGTGTTGACATTTAATTTAAAAAAGTATACAATACTATTGATCAATGTTCAACAGTAACAACGAAAGGCCACAGTCAAAACCACGTATCCTCATTACAACAGTAATTTCCAAGCTGGCCTGACTCGGCCACTCAAGTGACTTGTAATTTATCATTCCTTTATTTGTAAAGTCTGTTATAACAACAAATAAGGATAAAAGTAAAACAACACTGCATATCTATTAATAGAAACATAAGACAGATAATCAACATACTTAAAATTTAAAATTCATCCATCACTAATGGAAAATAGCAGATAAAAGAGTGTGGACCTATACAAATGCGTTCCATAACTACGTCTGAAACAAGTGATGCTTCTATTTGCAAAAGATCGACATTCACTTCAAATTCACTAATTAAAAATCTCGTACATAATTAATCTTAGTACCACACAAGATTCATAGAAGCATCCATGTATCATGGCATCTCCGTAAAAGGAGGTCCTAATAACAAGGCCACCTCAGCCATAAGAAAAAATAAGGCCATCCATTCCCAATCATCCTAATAATCCACAAGGCAAATCTATAAAACCTAATCTCAAGAATAAGATCGAACCAAATATACATATTATAGATACAATACCGGCCAAGACAGAAATACACAAACAGGAGCATCAAAATCTATCATCAATCCCTGTTGATTGGAAGTCTCTGGGCACCAGGGGGTGCGGTTGGCCTAGGGAAGTTGAAGTCCGAGCCTGGAAATTGAGGGGCCTCCACATAGGGACTCTGCATTATCCAATCAAGTCAAGAAAAACGGGAAAAATCAATATTATGAGGTTAAGATTTTTTACACCATCATTGTTCAGATGTATTTTTTTTTAAAAAAAAGAAAGTCATTTTAAATTTTTTTCAATGAATTGGATTGGTATCTTGCATTTTCAGGTATTAAAAATACCAGGATAAAAGATACTGGATCATTTAGGAATTTCATACTTGGTATGAAATTTGGACTTTATTTAATACGTACAGGTACAAGTCCTATTTTATTGAAATTATCAAAATTATCGATTCACGGATGTGAAAGTCAGCCACTTGTACAAGGAATTTAACAAAACGGAACTGTCCTAGGCTAAAGGTATCTTGGATGCAAAACCAATCTTTTGCATATATATCAACTATATTAAAAAAATAAAAGATAAAGAACATATACATAAGATGTTTTGATAAAAGAAAGGGTCGCCTAAACTTCCCCTAATTTGCATGAAGAATGACATAGCAAGACAAGTATATAGGAATGGATGTACCTGAGACAGAGAGTCAGTGTGTGGTGAAAGATCAGGATTTGAACATTTTTTAGAGGTACCAGGAGAACATGCGTCATCACTCGTTTCACTACCATTCAATTTATGTATTCCTGGTTTATTTGGTACATTTTCATTCTCATTCCCTTCGGCTGTCTTAACTCCCTACATTTCAAGAGCATTTTCAAGATTATTTCACAATCATTAAGCAGCTTAACCCTACATCCAAATTGAGTTTCAGAAATAATTGATCATCAGTAAGCAGCTATAATTCGGAGACAAGGAATTGGGAAAAGAAATACCTGAAAAATTTTACCAAGAGATTTCAACCCCTTAGCTCGTGCACGGAGTTCTTCTTTTTTAACACTATTGTCTTGAAGAACCTAAAGTAGAACACAGATCATGTAAATTAAACTCAGGATTCAACCCCGTATTATGCCAGGTAAAATTGTGATGACGGAATAGTGAAAACAACCATCTGACAGACACGGGAAAGAGTAGCCTCAATGTCAGCTACATTAAGCTTCCACAATGAGTCAATCATTAATTTCTTGTGGGATTGCATATATTCCTCAAGCTGTTCTTCAGTGTAGTCCCCTTCTGCAGTTAGCTGCTTCTTCATATCCTCCTGCAGCTGGATCAAAGCAATTGCCCCTAAACGACAATGAAGAAAAAATATTTATCAGCTACCCTCTCTAGTCTCTAACCATAGAAGAGAAAAATGAGGTCTGCAACCATATATACTTAAGTAGGAAAGTTTATGATCCCTTGCCCCAGAAAAAATGCAAAAATCATTTTAAACTGGACAAAGACAGCACCTTCAAGACAACATTAGGGGAAAAATCTTCCATAGCATAGGAAAATAGAAAGCCATCTTGTCCATATATGAAGGCATATAGGTATTTCCATCCACAGGATAAGCAAAATGAGTACTGGAAAGAGAACATAAGCCATGGCCTCGTGAGATCTTAAACAGAAGTAATTCATTAAGCATCTTTTCCACCTGATTTCCAAGAGAGCATACTTTACAATGAGACTACCAATGCAAGGAAGACGCCTGCCCCTTATAGATCCAACCATCAATTAATGGATAAGGTGAAATGCATCCTAACTGAAGAGATGGTGTGGCCTATAATTTCTCCACACCCAAACACAGACCAACATAGGGCAGGACCAAAAAGACAGCAATTTTGGCTGTAAAGAACAGGAGAATGGAATAGAATTATTTGTTCCGCATGATTGCTGGGGAGACAGAGAAAGAGAGCTCACTTATTCCTACACAAAATCTAGTTGAGTCATGACTTTAGGGTCTATTGCTATCCAGGACCAATTGTCTAGATGCAAATGAGAGAGGGGCCAAAAAAAAAAACAAAAAAAAAAAAAGCCAAGCACTGCCTATCCCTATCTAGGATTCAAAACGGTAGGTCAGCTTCGAATTGAAAAATAAACCAACAATAAAGCAATTTGCAAGAAGAGTAGTTACAGTAATACAACATCTGTTGTCCATGTTCATGATAGTTACAATAATACAACAACAACAACAACAACAACAACAAGCCTTTATCCCACTAGGTGGGGTCGGCTACATGGATTGCAAGACGCCATTGTGCTCTATCATTTATTAAGCTTTTAGAAATATTATTAATTAAGAGATCACGTTCAACAACTTCCAAGAGTGTTCTCTTAGGCCTTCCTCTACCTCTCTTAATCGGACTCAAAGTTATATGTTCCACTCTTCTCACTGGTGCCTCCCTTGGTCTTCTTTGTACATGCCCAAACCATCTCAACCGATTTTCTACCATTTTTTTCCTCAATAGGTGCCACCCTCACTTTTTCACGTATGTGCTCATTTCGAATTTTATCTTTACGTGTATGTCCGCACATCCATCGTAACATTCTCATCTCTGCTACTCCAACTTTATGCTCTTGCTGTCCCGTTAGAGCCCAACATTCACTACTATATAACATTGCCGGTCTGATAGCAGTACGATAAAACTTTCCTTTAAGTTTATTAGGCACCTTACGGTCACAAATAACTCCTTTAGCTTTTCTCCAATTAAACCACCCAGCTTGAATTCTATGTGAAATATCTCCACTGATTTCGCCATCATTTTGGATAATGGCTCCCAAATATCTAAACTTTTCCACTTGAGGTATAATTTGATCTCCCAATTTCACTTCCAAATTATTTTCGAATAGTCCTTTATCAAATTTACAATATAAATATTCCGTCTTACTTCTACTCAGACGAAAACCTTTCGACTCCAATGTCCTCCTCCATAACTCAAGTTTGCAATTAACCTCTTCTCTTGTCTCTGCTATAAGAACTATATCATCCGCGAAGAGCATACATTTCTGGATTTCCTCTTGAATATGTTCCGTCAAAACATTTAAAATCAAGTTGAACAAATAAGGACTCAGAGATGATCCCTGATGTAGCCCAATCTTTATAGGAAAATCCTTTGTTTGACCACTAGGCGTTCTTATACTAGTTTTTACCCCCTCATACATATCTTGTATGGCTTTAATATAAGCAATCCGTACTCCCTTTTTTTCCAACGCTTTCCAAAGCACTTCTCTTGGTATACGGTCATAAGCTTTTTCCAAATCAATAAAAACCATGTGTAGATCTTTATCTTTACAACGATACTTTTCCATTAATCCCCTTAGTAGATAAATCGCCTCTGTAGTTGATCTACCTGGCATAAAACCAAATTGATTCTCAGAAATACTTGTCTCCAATCTCAACCTGTGCTCAATTACTTTCTCCCACAATTTCATTGTGTGGCTCATGAGTTTAATCCCTCTATAGTTAGTACAATTCTGAATATCTCCTTTATTTTTATAAATAGGAATTAATGTACTTCTCCTCCACTCATCAGGCATTTTCTTGGACCGTAAAATCACATTAAATAACTTAGTTAACCATCTCACCCCTTCTTCACCTAAACATTTCCACGCTTCGATAGATATACAATCAGGTCCGTTAGCTCTACCATTTGCCATTTTCTTAAGAGCTTCCTTTACCTCCTTATCACGTATTTTTCGATAGAATGACAAATTTTGTTCTCCTTCACCAGTTACTAAATCCTCCAAGTTACTAGATGAATCCTCTCCATCATTGAAAAGTTTAGAAAAATAAGTCTCCCATCTATTTTTAATTTCATCATCTGTAACTAAAATTCTTCCCTCTTCATCCTTAATACACCTTACCTGTTCTAGATCTCTTGATTTTCTTTCCCTACTCTTGGCAATCTTATAAATATTTTGCTCTCCTTCCTTCGTCTCAAGGTTCTTATAAAATTCTTCAAAAGCTTTAGAACGAGCTTCACCCACAGCTCTCTTAGTTTCCTTCTTAGCCATACGGTACCTCTCCCAATTTTCCTCATTGTTACACAAATGTATGGCTTTAAAACAGTTCTTCTTATACTTGATTTTGTCCTGTACACTATTATTCCACCACCAAGACTCCTTATCTCTCGGACCAGGACCTTTCGATTCTCCCAAAACTACTTTTGCAACCTCCCGTATCTTTTTAGCCATATCCTCCCATATGATGTTAGCACTTCCCTGAGAATCCCAAATTCCTTTATCCAAAAGATTTCGCTTGAAAATATCTTGCTTCTCACCTTTTAATTGCCACCACCTAATCCTTGGTGTTACTACTTGTCGACGTTTTTGGATTTTACTCATAATACACACATCAAGGACTAGGACCCTATGTTGTGTCGTTACAGCATCTCCAGGGATCACCTTACAATTTTTACAAAGTTTTCTATCTTGACACAGCAAGTGGAAGTGGAAAGTTACAATAATAACACAAAAAATATTGGAAGTGGAAAGTTCAAGGGAAAAAAATTATAGAATTGCAAGACATAATATGAAGGTTAACAAGAGACTGGAATCAATAAATTATCTTGACACAGCAAGTAAATTTTTAAAGTGTTGAAGCCGCTAAATTTTCTGACCTGTAGCTGCTGTAACTTGGGATTTGATAAAGTGTCCTTTGTTTCTAAACCACTCAGCAATGAAAGGCACACCTAAATAAATTGCTTTCTTCCCTAGCTCTTTCGCTGCCTGCCTTGAATATATGTAGCCAATGGTATTCAACATGTCAACCCCATAAGCTGTAGGATGAACAAAAGATTGTTCAGCAAGGACCTCAGTACATCAGCAAAAGATTTTGGAAGACACTCTCCAACAAATTTATACAAAAACTCAATATTTAGGCCAAGTTAAGCTTTTCCCATGTCATGTACAGTCAATTTTCAAAACATAGATTGATTTTCGGAACACAATATGCTTTAATTTCAATCATTCGTAGCAATCCTAGTTTGATATTTGCAATGAAAAAAGGCAATCCAAATATGCAGCAACCTTGAATTCTTGACATGTCACTTGAAGCCACATCATTTGTTAACTCATGGAATTCGCTGTAATTTTGGAAGAACCATTAGGCCCTAGTACCTGCATTGGATAGTCGTGACACTTCATCTTTTGCATGCTTGGTAAATTCCAATTTGCTTCCTTGGACATATTGGTTTAGTCTATTTTTAAGTATCTCCGCAAGCTTTTCTTCTCTCTCTTTCTGAACAACCTGAAGGAAGAAGGAAACTGTCAAAACACCCAGTGAATATAAAAAAATGCACCTAATGAAAGATAAAATAAAAAACTGCCAGAAGAACAGTGGAAAGAAAATCATTAAAAATTAAACAACGAACTAGCTCCTGCTTACATAAAGCCGAAATTCCAATAAGAATAGCAGTTGTTAGAGAGTATTTAGCTGCAATTTCTCACACATCTAGATGACAACTCAAACTGCACAATAACTTCTACTCATCCATACAAGTAGACACGTCCCTATAATTATAACAAAGCATGAAATATTCTTATCTTCAGCATGTCAAATGGAATCATAAAATCTCCAAAATTTGACACCACACCAATTCGTTCAAGAAGTCTACGGAGCAATACTTGAGGTTTGCTGCTTGGGGGTGTTTAGTATTGTTTATTGAAAAAAAAAAATGGTTCAGATGTTGCCCAACTGATAGACCAACACTACAGCCACCGTGCACATAGAGGCTACAGCATGAAGTTCAAATGTGCAAGACTAGTGGGAAGCGATGGTGAGGAAGCTAAACAGGTTAGAAGTCTATGGCACACACTTCAAGCAACAATTGTCTCAGCCACTATTTCTATTCGTTTACAATTAGTCAAGCTACAGGGTGATAAAATATTCTCCAATAACACAATAGGACAACAAAACAAGTAATAATTTATTATGCATATAGATTCCTCATCGCAGAGAATATGTAGGTGATCACCTAAAAGCAGTCATGACGTCAAATGATGAGAAAGAGTAAAAATATGTACCCTCATTTTCTCCTGTAACTTTTTAGCATCAAATTCTTCCCCCTCACTAAAGATATCCATTGATGCCATTGATGCCATGGCTAATTGGCCTATGTACTCCTCAAAAAGCTCACTGCCAAAAAGCATGGCAAAGATTGCTGCTGGATCAATAATTGCATCACTGCAATGAGACGAACAGAGTAGCTCAGAATCAGCACAAGACCAAATATGTGGCACACCTTGTAAACATTGATATTCAAAATAGTTCATTCATATGTTAAGAATTAAAAAATAAAAAATAAAAACTAACGTTGAGATTCCAGATTTTCCATGAGTATCATAAGCTTGTCGTTGATTTGGATCACTCAAAACCTGGTAAGCTTCGCCCAAAACCTAAAAACAGATTAGCAACATTGGAAAACATTAATGGCATCAGAAGTTGATTAACAGCAGGACAATCCAGGCAACACAAATTGATGAAAGAATGGTATAAACAGCCAGATATTAAATTGAGAGAAACAGCATGAATTCAGCATTGGAGAATATAACATATTTAGTTGAAGCCACACTTGCACTTACCTCAACAGGGCAATTTAGCAATAGGAAACAACAGGGCAATAAAAAATTCATTCACGTCAAAACATTTAGTTCTGCTGTTGAATGCCACCAACAATTCAACATTGAGGGACCACAAAGGTAAAATTAATTAAAGTACATATTTTTTTTTTTATAAATATGAACCTAATCCAATATCTGGGTCCATTTTAAACACTAATTATGCCCAAAGAATGATAAAAATTGATATCTTGCACCGCTAAAGGCACGCCCAATACAATTATGCAATATAAAAAGAATGGAAAGAGACAGGATAATAATGGTGAAAAAAGAAAGGCTTTCACATTTTCCAATAGAGCTTTTAATTACAAGTTTTTTGGACCCTCCATATGAATTCTTTTTCACAATCCAATTAACCAACTCACCAAGCCCGAAGTAACAATTTTCTTATCACTCCAACTCATGACACGCACATATTTCCAAACAGGGGAAGGATTTGCTGCACAAATCCTCGAAAGCTATAGGTTTGAAGTAAAACATGGCAGTCTTGCCTGAAATTTTTGTGCTGCGAGAGGGTCATTGGGGTTTTTATCTGGATGTACTTGCCGTGCCTGCAAGCCCAAGACAAAGAGAAATAAATAACACGAGATAAAAAGAAATATCAATATACTAATTAGTCATAGTTCGTTCAATGTGGCAGAACTGAGACTGACGGACCATTACCCCATATCGGCATATCCTGTCCACAAATATGCTATTTTCTACCTATTGAGGCGGATTAGTTGAGGTAACACGGATCTACATAAGTTTTACATAGCTCGCAAATTATGTAACTCTAAGAAATCCAAATTATTGGTGAAAACAACAGAATCAGCTTATTCACAGCAAGGTAAAGGATCCACGAGACAGATTCTCACCTTCATGTAATAAGCTTTTTTAATCTCGGCCTCAGTTGCCGTGGGACTGACTCCCAGCACGTCATAGTATTCGGTATCCTTCACCATCTCAAGGTGGGTGATCGATATTCCCCTATGAGATAACGCCGGGAACGATCAGATCTTCACAGGCCAGGCAACAAATGATACAAGCAGAAAATAAACAAATAGAAACGCACAAATCAGAGCAGGTAACACGAATTAGATTCCTATTCCGTACCCACCACGCCCAAAGTCACAAGCCGGGAGCCGCTGGCGTTGACTGCGACAATCGCGTAATTATTTTGAACGATGATGTGAAGTATGTCGGAATTTTCACCTCCGTCACCGTCGTGTAAAGATTTTCAGAGCAACTCGTTAAGAGAGTAGGCCTTTCCCAGTTTGCTTGGGCATTGTGTTTTACGAAGGTTTGCGGTCAAATCCTCGACACCGTGAGGCGAGTCGACTTCCCCTTTTTACCTTTCTTCGAGCACTCTTAAAAGACTCCGACAAGCTTCATCGCCTATGAGTCATCACAAAGAGACGGTGTATTTTGTTATCTTGTGGCTCGGAATAAATCGCCCTGGCCTCGAGGATGTACTATTTCCAGTTTTCCACTTTTGAGAAGGAGGCTTCTTTCCTTCCCCGAAAGACTATATAGGGCGTGTTTGGTTCTTTGAATAGATAATACGCGTATTTAATTATAATTTAGTTTTGCTAAATTCCTTATTTGTTAAGCCAACAAGAAGAAAAAGAACTAGCGCTTCCATGGATAGAATTTTGGAGAGGTGATTGTATATTTTTTATAAAAGTTATATTATTTATAAATAGTGTGAATTATTATAAATTTTATATTTAGTATTTAAACTGATAAATAAATGAAAGGTAAAATTTATACCGTTAATTTTAGGATTTCCTTTTTGATGGATTGATGGATGATGGAATGGACAAGGGGAAATATTTAAAACAAGATGCAGTATTATTATAAGTTACACTTTCTTTCTTTTTTATCACTTTCCGTTGTTCTAAGGGTTTCATTGTAAAAAAAAAAAAAAGTATAAGTCATTTTCTTGCATTGGTTGTTGGTTAATTTTAAATAATCGTACATAATTTTGATATTTTCTGTTATTTTGCTCTTCGGTGATAGAAATGGTGCATGACTTTTAATTATATACCCTTTTTTTCCATCACAGTTTTTTACTTAAACGCTTCAATCTATTTTTACCTAAAGTTCTGAACTGTAAGTGCAATCATTAGTTTCATCTCAAAAGTGCTTATGACGTATGATTTGGTGTTTGAAATTTTAAATTCCAGTTTTGTAATAAGAGTTTAGGAGTTGGCTTTGATTTTATTGAAGTTAGGAGTTAAGTATGGTTTAAGCTTTAGTATTGATGGTTAGGGATGGGACAAGGGGATTGAAGGTTTAAGATTTAAGATTCAAAGCTAGGGTTTTGGAGTCAAGAGTTAGGGGTAGAGTTAAGAGTTTTATGCTCTAAGGCTTGGATTTGGATGCAGGGTTTATAGTTTTATGATTCAAGATAAACTATTAACATTAAGACGCGTGTTTAGGTTTAAGGTTTAACATTTAGGAATAATGACCCAAAGAGCAAAATTTAGGATATAAGGTACCCCTTCCATCCCAAATTATAAAATATTTTTGAAAGAGTTTTTCCATCTTAAAATATAAGACATTTTAGATAAATTAAAATTTCATTAAATGTGTCAATTTCAATATTACTATTTTTCTATCTATAATTAATTTTAATTCTTTCTCTTTTCAATATATTAAATGTAGGTATTTTTAGAACTTTATATTTTTATTTTGAAAAGATAAGGTTGTTAGATATATTTAATGAAGTTTATTAGTATATGAAATTTTTATCTACAAGTGTCTTATAATTTAAAATGGAGAAAGTAAATGAAATAGAATTTAAAGATTCAAACTTAAAATGTGATAACTCTGAAAATCACCCTTTCTAGGTGGTCATTGAGAAAGTCAAAGACTTTATTACGATTGATCATGTTTACAAAAAATTAAATAAATATGCCAATTTTCTAGCTCATATCAAGTGATAATTTTGATATTATGATTTTTGACAACATACCTCCTAATTGTCAAAACATTATAGTTTTATATATGACCTGATATGATTTCTTTATATGGTTTTTTCATTGCCTTATATTAAAAAAAATTGGTTAGACACGTTGGGCTTGGAATTTAGGCTATGTTTAGTATGAGGTATTGATAGGTTGGGACTAAGACTAGTATTGAAGAAACTCACAGATACAATGTTTGGTATGATGGATTCTTTAATTCTTATATCTAATGAAACTCATGCAGACGGGATTAATGAAACTCATATAGACGGGATTAATGAAACCCATGAGGGAGGTGGGATTGAAAATTTAAACCTGAGATTGAATTTTTTTAGATCAAAATACCCTCAATTTTTTTACACATCTGGCCTTCCACCTTTGTCTTCTCCAATCTTGCAGCCACCGGCCAACGCAAACACCTTCTTCTTCTCCGATCTCGCAACCACAACCTCTGAATCTCGCAACCATCACTGCGTTCTCCTTCCCTCGATCTCACAACTGCCAACCTCTAGATCTCACAGCCATGACCTCTGGATCTCGCAACCATCACTGCATTCTCCGTCGCCGATCTTGCAGACACTGTCATTTAGATCTCAGAATCACTTTTGTCTCCATCTCTCACAGGTTCAAACTCAATCTCCCTCTCTCAAAAGATGCACAGTCATGAAATGGAGAAGATGAGCTTGCGCTGCCATGATTTTCGAGAAGGTGTTCCATTTTTTTTTATTTTAAGGGTAGTATAGTCTTTTCATACTTTATATTTAATTGTAAAACAAAATAAAAATAATTATTCTTTATAAGTATTACCTTATACCAAATATAATTTTAAAGTCTTATTCCCACTACCAATTTCAATATCAATATCCTAATACCAATCCCTCTAAATTCAGGCTTTCGTACTAAACAAGGCCTTATGGTTCAAAGTTCTAGGGTTTGGAATCCAATGATTTGGGACCAAAGCTCTAAGGTGAGAATTAGAATTTGGAATTTGGATTAAGGCTTATAGTTTTATGTTCAATGAAAATATAAAAATAATTAATATTATAAAATAAACATGAAATCTCCATAAAGCCACACAGCATTCTAATATATGATTCAATTTAATTCAAGAAAAAAATATTTCACATAAATTCATGCTTTTTTAACACAAAACACTAATATCGATTAACGTTTGTTTGCCGAGTGCCTTCTCCCACATGAGGCCATGAAGGTTGCTTAGAAAGGAGCATAACAAAGCATGCAGAATATTCAGAACAGAGCGGTTGTGGCAGCAAAAGACCAGAGGATAGCAACGACAGAAAGTGATTAGCGTCTAGTCGGCGAAGTCAGAGAGTTGTGCACTACCTTCCTAGTCGGTGAAGCTTCCTGTTTTCTTCCCTTATCCTCTACTTTCATACCTTTTCCATCTTGCATTTTCGGAAAGGGGAAAAAGATTGAGGGATTCTCTTATATTGCTGTTTTGCCAGATTCAGAATCTGTCCTCAAAGGCTCAAGCTCAGTTCCTTTTAATGAAATGGGTCTCTGGGATTCTTTTCTCACCTGGCTCCGCAGGTAAGCTGTTTCTTGCCCATCCTTTCCTTCGATCGCCGATTTTTCCTTTATCTTGCTGGAAGAACCTCTGGTATCAATGTGTAAAAAATATTCATAGTTCCCTGCTTGTTATTTATTTCTATTTTACAATTCCAAGGTGGTTTGCTAGCTTGTATGTGAACACACCTATGTCAGCAACATCCAATGTGACAGAAAAAATTTTGTCCTACAGAATCAAATTATATCCTTTTTGTAGGTTGTACAATTGCTGTGAAGTTGATCAAATCCACAACTGTAGAATGAACACTAAAAAATACAATTTGTAAGAGGCACAAGTCCTGTAGCGGCTCCTGCAACTTGAAATTCATCCAAGCTCCCTTATCGCAGTGGCATTTGAATAACTTCTTCTCATCTATCTATCCATAAACTTTTATGAGGGACAGTGTGTGTATCTGTGTTTATTTTGTTTCATTGACTTGTGTTTTTATGGATAGCACAACTGGTTTGTTGGTTCCTCCAAATCCCTATAATTTTTCTACATTTCTGTATCAGCTTATTTTTTAAGCAGGAGATGGAACTGTCTCTGGTAGGTCTTCAGAATGCAGGGAAGACATCACTAGTCAATGCAATTGCTGTGAGTTGGAGCAAATCCTGATTTTCTTTCGCTGCTTATTGATAAATAACAATATTTTTGACATCAATCATTTGATCATTTTCACCAGACAGGAGGATACAGTGAGGATATGATTCCAACTGTAAGTATTTTTTCCCATTTTGAGTAAAAAAATAAATAAATAAATATATATATAGAGAGAGAGAGAGAGCATATTTGAACATTGTATAACAGAAATTTTTTCCTACTGTGAAACCCAGATAGGGTTCAACATGAGAAAAGTGACAAAGGGAAATGTCACAATAAAGCTTTGGGACCTAGGAGGACAAAGGAGATTCCGAACAATGTGGGAGCGTTACTGTCGTGGTGTTTCTGCTATTGTGTACTTCCAATCTCTAAATACTCTCTTTGCAGACACATACAGGCATATAAATATAAAAGGCATAATTTTTCCTTCAACTATAATAGCTCCTAATTTTAGAACTTGAGCACAATTGGCCCGGAAGAGAGAATACTAGTCGTATGAGTACTAACAGCAACTCCATTGCATGAGAATTTAGACTGGAGAGAAATGAATTGTCACTTCACTGCACAAATTTTTGTTCAAGATACTTTAAAGTAGGTTGCCATTTCATCCCTTTCTTTGTTGAGACGCCATTCTACAGGATTGAATGATCCCTGCATATGCCTAGTGAGCACATAATTGTACATGTGTACTGATCACCTATGTCAAGGGCCAGTTAACTTAAAAGCTTAATCTATTAGAACGACTGATCCTTGCTATGAAACGTGGGTGGTAGCTGGTAAGGAATGTCTCACTGCATTGTTATAAGGGTCTAATGCTCCGTCAAAGCTCAGACATCATATTAGGAAATCCTAGAGTAGTTTCATGCATGCATAGCCGATCTCACAGCTTTTTTCATACTGTTGTTTGACTTCTGCTAAACATGCCCAGGCAGAAAATGGTTTTGTCTTTATTATGGTTTGCTTATTAGAGTGGACATAACTTTTTAACACTTGAGTACTATACCCTTTCTAAAAGATTTGTTTTTTCAACTGATGAATTGAAAGACAGGTATGTTGTAGATGCTGCTAATAGGGACAGCATTCCTGTCTCTAAAAGTGAGTTACATGACCTCCTGATGAAACCTTCTATGAGTGAGATTCCTTTGCTTGTTCTTGGGAACAAAATTGACAAGTCAGAAGCACTATCCAAACAAGCATTGGTAGAGCAGTTGTGAGTTCAGAAAACTTGATAGAACTTGCTCTATGAATTGTTGCTCAGTTCAGTTTCCATCTCTTGTATGTATCTGAAAGATTCTTTGGATTTTCATCTTGAATCATCTCAGAGGACTTGAGTCAATCAAAGACAGAGAGGTCTGCTGCTACATGATTTCTTGCAAGGATTCCATAAACATCGATGTTGTCGTTAATTGGCTTATCAAGCACTCCCGATTTGCAAAATGATCCCTCGTCCTGACCACTTTCTTCAGTTTTGGTCGTTAAGAATTGATGTGTATCTGGTGGTTATGGTCTGTTGAAGTAGTGTTCCTGTAAAGTGACCAACTATCAGTGCATTTCATGCCTTGTTCTTAATCAACCACAAAACAGATGACATTATCCACCTGGTCACTTCTCTTTGAAATAATTCTAGTGTTTATAAATAAGCCAAATGAGAATAAATTACAGCATAAGAGGAGCCGTTTAAGACAGGTTGAAAGTACCACTTTAAAGACTAGATGATCTTTATTGTTCATCACACTTTCATTCTTAATTACAACACGCAATAGATTACGCACGTGATAGGATTTAGTTTATCTAAGTCCTCAATATTCTCAAACCATGATGATCTCAATAGCCCGAGTCTCCATCGCTCAAAGCTTGCTGGTGACATTAACGGCTCGCAATTTAGGCGATTTTGGAGCATCTTTAGGAACAATTACAGTGAGAACTCCATTTTCGACCTGTGCCTTAATCTGATCGACCTTAACATTTTCTGGCAATTCAATCGCGCGAGAGAAATCACCCTTTCCTGTTCCCCTCTCAGCCACATGCCAGACAGAGTCTTTCGGTTGATGCTCATCTTTCCCACCTTCACCTTTGATGTGCAAAATATTCCCATCCTCAATCTGCACCTTTATGTCGTCTTTGGTGAACCCTATTCAAATCAACAAATCGATCAGTAACATTACTGAATCAGTACCAACGCCATCAGGAACGTTGAATAATCAAAATTGAAGAGGGTAAGATGATGGTAGGTACCAGGAACGTTAATTTTGAAGATGTGAGCAGAAGGAGATTCAAGCCAATCCATGAGAGCTGCTGATCCTGACCATTCTCGGAAAATCGGAGGGCTCCAGAAGAAGCGCCTGAAAGGGTACCCGAATAAGCTGTCGGCCATATCTGAATCCTAGAAAAGCCCAAGATAGTAGACCTGCCCGGAAAGATAAGGAAGAAGCTCAAACACTACAGAAATTCAGTTAGGTCAAGGGTTTTATAGGAGTAATCGCGACTATCCAGAATGTTCCCCGGATCTTGTCTGACGCATATGCATGGCACGTTGACAAGAAGACGACATGATGGTTCAGGAATCATGGTGCGCTCTCGAGACTGAAATTAGAACCAGACCAGGTTACTTAGTGGGCTACTATCTGATTTGGGTTTTGGGTTTTACTCATTATTGGGCTTTAAACGAAATGTGGGAATGGTATTGGGTTTTTTTAATCGATTTCGTTCATAAACACTTGTTTTTGGGCCAAAATATTTTTATTTCTAATAAACTTAATTTTTTATAATTATTTGGTATTCAAATAATTGAACAAAATTCAAGTATTATTGGGTGCTATTGAACTTGAATGAGAATAGAACCTTTTCTATTCCAACTGTTTGAAACTATGATGGTAGTAAAAGATTCCTTCCATTTTGCTCATCATATAGTTTTGACTCAATTAAAATTTATACTCGATATAATTCACTTTTTATAGTTTTTATTTAATTAAAACTTAATTTTTAAATTTTAATTTAAAGAAATTCATTTCATACAATTTTTTCTGTTTAAAACATTATTTAACTTTGAAAAAAATAATTTTAATCTTTATAATTTTATATAGTTAAAAGATTGAGTTATATCAACTTAATTTAACATTGTATTTTAACCAAATCAAAAGTATAGGTAGCACCAACAAATGTTGGTCTAATTGGTAAGAATTTGGCCCATAACTCACAAGATTTTTGAATCAGGTCCATCTTTTGATTGTTAGTAAGCAATTTGTAAATATTTTACATTTAGTTTTGATAAGCTTCTATGATTTAACTCATGTAATTTTTTTTAATAAAAAAGAAAGTATAGGTAGCAAATGATTAATTTTCCTAGGATATTTTTTTGTCTGTGATGTTTTATCGTTTCAAGCCGAGGCACTTGATAGAAGGAAGTGTCCCAAACAGATCTTTAATCACATTGTTTTTATATTGACAATATCAAAACTTGTCTTGGGTAGGCAACATCCAAAGAGCCTGTACACATCAAACCTCTTTACACCGAATTAATCAGAGTTGCATCATGACCAAAACCAATCAGAAATCAGCACATGTATTACCTTGTGGATAGATACGCCTAAAGCAAACGTGTCTGAAATCAGAAAGCTCTGTATTGCCATGTGAATGTGATTCTGAGGCTTCCCCTCGTTTACAAATTACAAGCCTCTGCACAATGCTGATATACAAGGGTCACCTTCCACTTCCTAACCACTCCTTTCTCCTTCATGACAACATTTAAAAATGTTCAGATCAAGAACGATTCTTTAGAGTTAACTTTCATTCGATTTTAACTCTTGCTCTGCTTCAAATTTTTAACGAGTGCTTAATTTTATAGCTATATCCTAGTTCAGTTTTACGTTGGGTTTCTCATTGCTTGGTTAATTCATTAAAGTCTAGTCAAGTTTGCTTGTCATCTTGGCAACAAAAGGACGTGTTGCTCAGAGAAAATAAATTCTGAAGATATTGGGTCTGAAAGGAAGAGGAAAGGTAGGGTGAAAAGAATACACTAACACAAGACAACTTTTTTTGATTTAGAAAAATGTCAAAACTCTCTTCTTTTTTTACACCATCTTTGGTAGAAAAGTAAAACTTTTTTCACATTATCCAAAACACATTGTGAAGACATGTTTTCTTTTTCCTTAAGAAAAAGAGAGAACTTTGTGTGGGTTTGTCAGTTTGCAGTTTGTGGGGAGAATAATAATGAATGTCTGGTGAGATACACTTTATTGAGAATACTATTGAAGCATGAAAATCTGTACACGCGTGATTGCTTAATTGTGAAGCTTTGGATGGCATTCATCTGGAGGCTAGTCCACAGATTTCGTTATTCAAGGATGCTTGGCTAAAAGACATAGCACAGTACAACAAAGGAAGGAGTAAAAGTTGATAGGGCTTTTACAGTCCAAGTTTTCTTGAGGCACTTTTTTAGTCTTTTGTGTCATAGGATTAGGATCTCGAGTGGATGGATTCAATTAGATTGTCTTGTCTCGCTTTCTTATCCACTAACCACTAACAATATTGAACACTGAAATATGTATAGAGTTTGATTGGACACATAATTAAGTTATTGTTGGTGACAAAAAAGATGTTGTCACTTCACATCATGCAATTCTATGATATGCACTTGTTGTACTGTAAAATATTGGTATGTTTTATGAAAAACGTCATTATATGAGACTTAAAAATAAACTGATTATACTAATGCTACTCATTTTTTTCTGCAATTAAAGCACTGATATTTTATGAAGCTGTTAGGACTTAGGACAATGTATGGCTGCAAAGAGAATCCAACTCCGAGCTAGAGATTTAGTGAGTTTGGATAGTGATATGATCTGTGGATCAGAAATTCAAAATCCTTACATGAAGGGTTTCTTCATACTCCAGTTTCATTTAATCTTCTATAAGACCAAACAATGCAAACTTCTCGTATAATGCACCGAGAGTAAAAGCTAGTTTTTTTTTTATTTAACGTGAGTAAATATTTTAGAACTTGAATTCAAAATTTTAGAATAAGTTTGACTTTTTAGATTAATTGAACTAATAAAAAAAAATTACTTACTCGCCATGCTTTTTTACTTAAAAGTAATTCTCAAATAAATGATTTAAAGAATTTTTTCTTCAATAACCTAGCTAACCCTGTCCCACAGGATAGGGAATTCTATGTGCATGCCTTTTGTACACTCATCATACTTCACACAACAATCCACACACACATAAATTTTTCCCCCTTTAACTACAAGGGGTGTTTGATTATAGAACCTCTTGTTACAAGAGGGAAGACTATGAGGATGGCAATGGGATTGCAAATGATGATTGTGCTGAAGTGATTTTTTTTTTTACAAAAAATGTGTAAATATTCACAAGTGAAGGGAAGATGAATGCTTATTGGCTTTATGACAGCCGATACATATGGTACAAGAGAAAAATTGAGCTGTATATTTGTATGTTTATATTTCATAATTAAATATATTATGTAGTACATGTACGTAACAAATACATATAAAAAAAATTAAATCTTGAAGGCTAAATACACATAACATGCATGTAGTGTCCCAAAAATCAAATTTTCTTAGAAGTACGTTGACTAATTTGAATTTAGATTGGTTTGGATTTTAAAACAATAAATTATAAAGGTTAAGTTATGCTAAGTTAAAATTTAGTGACTAAATTAATAATTAAAAAAAATTAAGGATTAAGAGTTATATTATCTTATTTTAAGATTAATCAACTAATTTACAACTTAGCGTTCAGGTTAGCTGAACAAGCAATATTTAATGGGAAAAAACAAATAAATATTTTCTATTACTTTTTAAAGAAGCTTTGAAAAAAGGCATGTTTAGAAAGCAAAAGGAGAATCATATGAAAATTCAATGTCCCAAAAAGATGAAGAGAGGCGCATATACCAGTGATACACGGTAAAGGGTGGACATTATAAGTGTCATGCAACTTTACAATTAAAGATTAAAGAATATTAATGATAATAATATTACAATAATAATATATAATACACAAAGATACACGCCACTTTGTTAAAGTGGGAGGGCAAATTATGGAATCTTTTGATCTCTCGCTTTCCTTCATCTTTTTTTCTTCTTCTTTTGCATTCATTCCAATATGTGCCTCCATGATCTCTTTAATCTGATCTCTTCAAATTTATTTTTTTAAAAAAAATGGGAAGATGACAAATTGACAAAGCTAGTAAAGAAAAAAGTAGCCACCAAAAGCAGAATCATAGAAGGCAGAGACCGATAAATGGGCTGCTTGACAATCTTTTATTGTTTCTTTGATTTACTTACCTGCATAGGAAATGATTAAACCAACGAATTTTAAAAAAATAAAGTTAGTGTAATCAATGGTGCATCACTTTTTTTAATAAAAGAAAAATAGGTAGGAAGAGATAAATTAAAGTGTGTGATCAGTACTTACCGCGATCTTCACAAAGCTTCCTCAAGAAAGCAAGGAAAATGATAAGTATGGCTACTCCTGCTAATAATCCTATGATTATTGCAAATGTCTTCTCTCCTTCATTTGATTTCTCTGCATCACGTAACAGCAATCAACACTACAACACTAATTAACATATCACTATTCATCTTAATATATCCAAAACCAGCTAATTAATGATAAGACATACGTTGGTATATGTATGTTTCAACAGGTGAGGATCGACACCAACGTTATATATTACAAAAAACCACTCAAATCAAGAAGCTACATTACCCAAAAAAAAATCACTCAAATCAAGATGCTATCAAGAGAATATTATAAAATGAAATGGAACAATACATAAAATATTTGAATTATTTAAAATTCCATTGAAATTGAAAATTAAATTGATAGTTGAATTATTCAATGTATCGATTCAAAGATTAATGGCTAAAATTGTTATTGAATAGTTATCAAATTAATTATAAATAAAATATTTTATTAAATCAATCAAGATATTAATTTAATAATTTATTAATTTAACTGACACCCAATTTTTAATACTATCGTTATGTAAGTTGATTGACGATGATGTGAGACAATAAAAAGAAAATGATGAGACAATGTTCAGTTCACTGCTTTTGGTGAATTTTCTTGGTTTCACACTCAACCCACATGACATTTTTTTTTTTACACCGATACAAAGCATAACCATTCACTTCACGAACCCACGAGTTTTGCTGGATCAAACGAAGAGGAATGAGAGGGGAAGGATGAAGAAGAAGAAGGCGGCTTGCAGAGGCAGCGTGATTAAATGGGCCTTACCGTGGGCCTTGGAGTAACCGTGGGACCCACCGGTGGAGTACCTAGCGTAGCACTTAGCCAAGAACATGTCCCCATAATCCGCTGTCCCACAATCGCTTCTCAGCCGTCCGATCGCCTCCCCCAGGCAATCCTGGCACTCCGCGAAGCTCAGATCCCCCGTACACTGGGCTACACCCCGCACCTTCCCCGACCCGCCCACCCGGAAGGGACCGCTCGAACCCGCCAGCCCGGACATGACCGCGTCCCTGCTCGACATGGCGTCCGAGTTGTATCCGACGGACGGTCCGCATTTCTTCAGCACCACCGTCTTGTCCTCGACGCCTAAGAACGTGGCGTTGTCGTACTTGACGTAGCAGCCATCGAGCTGAACGGCGCCGCCGCAACGCTGCTCGCAGAGGACGCCGGCTCGCGTGACGGCGCGGGCCACGCAGGCGGCGCAGTCGGGCATGGACAGATCGCCGCGGCATTGGTAGAGGCCGTAGACGACGTCCTGAGCGCTGGAGCCGATGATGGTGAAGTTGTTGTAGGTGGAGTAAGTGGCTGAGTTGACGAGTGAGGTGAGTAGCGAGTCAAGGTTTGACTCGTACGGTGAGTTGGGAATGAACTGTTGCTGGGTGCACCCACCGTAGAGGAAGGAGTCAGTTGAGGCTAAGACTGAAGGGTCAAGGAGGTAGCAGAGAATAATGGTAATGACGAGGAAGAAAGGGCTTGTTTGGGCCATTTTAATTAGGTCGATATATGTACGTGTTTCGGAGTGTGTTTATGTTGTTTGTGTGTGAAGAAAGATGGATGGGAACTATCTAAAAGGAGGAGAACATGAGAGAGAGTGAAATGTGTTGGTGAGGTTGGAAGCAGTTTTCATGGAGGAATATTGCAAGTGAAGAAGAAGGACCCGTGAGCTTGTTTAATGAGTTGCTTTATATAGGCAAATCCCATGGCTTGCCCGTTTCATATAAATGATTAAAAAACTTCAATTCACGTTGCGGTGTCTCAATTGTTTTCTTTTAAACTGATGTATTATCTTTTCATTTTTTTTTTCAATGAAGAATTCTATGTGTTAAGTGATCATATAATAATATAGTAATGCTATGCTGCAGCAAACAATGAACTGTTGTTGATATTTTTCATGTGATAGGTATCAAAAAGAAAAAAAGAAACTATCATTGGTTGAAAAACTTGAAACCTTGGCGATTAAGATAAACTTGTTAGAAAAGTAGGCAGTAAACAAATAGCAGACTAGTGCTTTTTCTAGCTCTTTTCTCAGTAACAGTCACGGTAATGTAACATCCTCCAGAAAAGACTAGAGTTATCCATCTCTTTAACTTTCATGAGTTTATCATTGAATATATTACTACTGTGAAAGATATTGGCTTTAAGGCCTACCCAGTTAAAGTTCTTGAGAGTTGTAAAAGAGTCTCTTATTTCTGAAACCATATAAAAATAACTTTTATAAGGTAGTGAAAAGAGATATAATGAACTTTTATCAAGGTAGTAAAATAAATTAAAACATCAAAAGTCTCTGGTTTCAGAGCAGAGCCATGCCATAGCCCTAACTAATCAACTTTATTTTTACCCCAAAAAAAAGAAAAAACTTTTGTGATGGGTGGGACAGGTGATTCGAATCCTATGATAAACTCTGTATCATCTTTTTCCTATAATTTTCCATGCAAATTTGTCCAAACTATATATAAATGAACAGTCAACAATGCACAAACACAACAAGTGATCAGTTCAGATTTCAGAATACAAGAAGAGACAGTGAAGAAACTTATCCAAAGTAATCACTGGAAACAGCGAGCTAACTGGTCGGTCATGCATGAATCTACTGTAGAACTCATCAGAGAGAGCTTTAATTTGAAGAAACTATATATTTCTATATATAAAACATTTCTCTGCTCAATAATTACGACAATGGAATCTATGTATGGATTGGAAAAGCAAGGAAAATAGTGAGACTAAGATAAGACTCCAACACTTTGCTTATTAGGGGAGAGAAAATGCTTTTGGAATGACGACAGAACAAGACAACTGTGATGCCGCACTACGCCAACCCTCCTCGTCACCCTCACCTTTAGCAGCCTGCAATAGTTCATTTTCCACTACTGAACCAACCTTGTTGCATCATCACCTAAATGGCCTTATTGTGTATATCCATCGGTTCAGTATCACACAATAACTCAACTGATTCACTCTTCTAGTTGGTTTGATATATACACAAGTTACATATATATATATATATATATAAGGTCTCTCTCTCATGTGAACTTCAACAGCAAGAAATTGAAGTGGGACTCCAATCAATGGTTTTTGGAACAAAATCATATGCTCACGGGAATGCTTATTGTTTAAGTTTAAATCACAAACGATTTTACTGCAGATTAATGCCTGCTACTATTTTCTTTCATTTCTATGTATGTTGCAGTTTGAAAATCACACATATGGTCCCCCACAAGGACCCCTACCACCACTTGAAACTCAAAGGACAATCATATATTTATATGATCCAATGAGGTTCTGCATATAATGTGTATTCAAATCACTGATAAAGATACAGAAGAAAGAACAGTACTTTATACTGTTTCTGAACTCAAAACTTGAAAGTATCATATCTTAAACCTCATTTTAAGCTAAGTTATGTATATATTATGGGTGAACTCTATCTATATAGAATTGATCAAGATTTAAAGGTAGGCTCTTGGAGATGTGATGGGCATGGGGTAAGGGCTAGACATGTTGAAGAAGACATGCTGAGATTTAATGCGCAGAGATCATTCTCTCACGAGAGATCAAGATCGGACTAGTGGTCAATTTTCATCTTTCATTTTTTCTCATAATTTTTTTTCCTCTGTTGGTCTAGTACATGGAAACACACACACATACACTTAGTCACAAGCAGGAAGTGGAGAGAAAGGAGAGTGAGTTTCTTTGTCAAAAGAGCAGTGAGAGAGACAGAAGAGGGAAGTGTTGCTTTCAGATTTGTCTCAATAAATTTATGATGCCTTGTCTTTGTAATGTGCATGTTGTGAAATATGTTGCCTTTCTTGTCCTCCACATCTCTTCATTGGCCAGCCCACACTATGTTCGGGCAATATCAATGCCCCCTCATCAATTTGTGTTATAATTTCAATAAGTATGAGCCAAAAACATCACTATAAAATTATCTGAAAATTTAAAAAATCAAAAGTATAAAGGCAACCATATTCAATCCAGACAAGTAGAATGGAGATAGACTAAAATTCATAAATTCTTATTAGTGAAGGTTCATAAAGCCATGTGACAGCGAAGAAATAGTGATAACTTTACTTTCAAACAATATATTGACGGTTTTAATGTTAAAACCAAAAACCTTTTGAATGACTTGTACATTTTGAAATTAAAATTTCATAGAGAACGTGATTTATACTTTATAGTTTTTTATTGACTCTTCAAGTCGAGAACTTGTATTCAATAAAAATTGATTCAATTGATAAAAATTTGACCTACAATTAATAAGATTATGAATTCGAATTCCATTGTTAATGTGATAATTTTATTGATAAACAATTTATAAGTGTTTTTCGGAGTCTTGAGGCATGTCTTAATCTCTCTAATGAGCTTTTAGATGTACCAAGTTATCAACTCATCAAATTTTTTTTTTCTAATTAAAAAAAGAAATGCCAGAACTTGTGGAATGAGGAAAGGACGGACCGATAGAATGATATAGGATGGGCTATAGACACAGTAGTAGCTAGAAAGCATGCAGATTCTGACTTGGCGCTGAAAAGGAAAAATTTTGTTCGCGGCCAAACCTAAGGCCCTAACCTACCACAAAGCCCATAATACTTGACAAAAATTGCTGGGCCTTTACAGCTTCTTCTTGTTTTTTCTTTTTAAATATACCTTTCTTTTACTTTCTTGGCGAATTCTTCAAACTTCTGTTTTTAAAAAAATTTATAATAATAACCAAGGTTGGTAAACAAATGGTTATCTTTATATTCTAATTCTCATTTCATGACATCTGATATTTATTTTGAGAAGCTGAGAGCATTTCCTCCTAAAAAGAAAATGCCAATATGACTTCATCCTCAAAACCAATGTTTGGGATTGGTGTATGAGGGCTTGAATTTGTAATGTGCACATAATAACTATCAAATCAACAGGCATTGGTCATAGAACGAGTGATAATGCTTAAGCATAAAATTCTGGATTTGAGTTCATAAAGATATAAAAAACATCCTTAAAAAAACTATTTCTAATTGAATCCAATAATACCCAAGTTTGACCAATAGAACAAAAAAATTTAGAAATAAACTCGTATTTGTTTTCATCTCTTTTCTTTTTGGTTGAGTGAACTTGTGGTTGCATTTCAAAACACACGTGGAGCCAAAAAAGCCAGTGAAATTACAACGGAATTTTGTGAGTTATAACAAACCCAATAAGTTGAAGGTTTCCAAATTTCAAGTTCTCAATCACTTCATACACTTTCTAGGTCAATTTACAGCGCCGTCAAACCCACACCACAGCTTCTCCTGCTGATGGCACCAAACTGGAAAACCAATACTACAGACAAACCCCCCCCCCCGGGGGGGGTGTTGTTTCTTGATTAATAACTAATCAGAATCACGTTGGCTACATGCAGGTACATTGAACGTGAAATTCCTGATTGGTTACACGGACGGAATTGACAATTCCCTCGTCCTTGTTTGGATCCCTACTAATTCCGCAGCTGATTCCTTCGAGACAAAGCCAAGAAAAACAGCTCCATCTTCTATCCCATCCTCCACAAAATTCACTATTTACAATTCTGATTTGAGTTGTGACTCATCATCTTCAGCTGCATATCTTTGAGTCTTGAGACGATTCACCAGTCTGTCTAATGCATCTTTCATCCACCAATGTCTACAAACTTCTCTTGCCTCAGCCACACTCATCTACTCACACACAAGAACAATTCAATCAGACTCATCTCGATCTCATCCTCTGTTCAGAGAAAAAGGAAAGCTGACCAACTTGGATAGAAATGAAGTTCGTAATTCATACATACCCAAATTCTATCACGGACGTTTTGCTCTGGCCAGAACTCAAGTTGCTCCTGAACAAGAAGGGGGAACATGTAGCCTTCATAGAATGAATCATGAGTTTTGCTCTTGAAACTCCATTTCCCCAATTTACCCTGCTTCAAACACAACACAACAGATCAGAGCAGAGCATTTTAGTTTGTTGAATTAGGGACTTCCATGGATATTGATCAGTAAAAATAAGTGTTTAGAGCACGTGGGGTTACCTCAACAATGCCTCGCACACCAGCTTCTTCAATGGTCTCTCGCAAAGCTGCCTCCTTTTTGGATTCGTCCAGTTCCCAGCCTCCCTGTAATGGGTCAACCACAGGACATTTTTAATAAATGTAGAAAACATTGTGTTTGTTGCGTTGTGTCTTGTTTCTTGGGGTGTGCTTTATTGACTCAGATTTCTGTACCTTTGGAAACAGCATTCCGTTGCCTTTCTGAGAACTGATAACTAGAACTTCTAATCCAAACTCTTCTGACTCCTTCAAACAAGCTTCTTCACCGAATTTATATCTGTATGGTATACACCTGCATGATTATATTGCAAACACACGAGTTAGAAACTTCATAACCAGTGAATTTCTTCTGTGTCATGGCTAAATGGTAATAGAAGTTAGAAAAGCTCGTGTATTTTACAGAAAGAGACAATCTTTTTTTTTTTCTTTTTGCTGGGTAAAGCTTGAAACTAGGGATGGATGGGGACCCAGATTCTGTGTGGAGATACTGTGAATGAGAGAAAGAGACGAACCCGACGACTTGACGGCGACCTTTTCTGTAACGCTGCAATTGCCGGCCGGTGCGAGAGACCAACACGACGGCATTATCTTGGGAAACCAGAGCCACCATTTTGATTCAGCTACTTAATGAAGGATTTGAGAAGGAAGAGGACTCGAAAAGATACAATGCACAGAAGGGAACTGAAATTACAGAACTAGAGGAAGGCAAGTGTGTTTGCGTCTATGTGGGGATGGTTAGCGAAGAATATCGGGAATTCGTGATAATAAAGGATGCGGGGTTTGAAAGAAGGGGAAGAAAGCAAGCATATTTAATGGAAGAGAGGGGTGACGTGTGGTTCGAGGTTGACACGTGTGAATGACGTGTCACGTGTGTTCCTATGTGGTCTGGCTGTCTCTATCGATATGTGGCCAGTGTAGGCTGGTGCCGCAAAGCCATCAAATTTTCCTTTGCCTGCGGAATAATACAAAATAAAAGATAAAACTTAGAAGAAGATGTCGATAAATATTAATTTAGTTGGTACAGCGAAATTCATATACATAGCCTGATATATCACATTATTTATATTTTATTTAATAAAAATATATCATATATACAATTATTTTTAATAACTTTATTTTTTAAATAGAATGTCTTTAATTTGTGTTTTTTCTTTTTTTTTAATCATCATAAACGATAAAATTAATTTATACTTACAAACATTTGAAAGAGCATATTTTTATTTGTCAAAACATGGTACACCTAATAATTCATATAATAGTTTTTATTGAAAAAAAGAGAGGAAGGCATGCTGGAGCCTTGAAAAGTATGGGAAATTAATTTATCTAGTTTTTTTTTTAAAAAAAAACTTGTAAGGTGTTGGACAAAAGGGAGAGAGAATTGCTTAAAGTTTTTTAATTAACCAAGAAGCAATACTTATGCTTATCCAAAAAGGAAAATATAGCAAGGCTTGTCTTAAAAGTCATCTTCACTCTTCACTCTTCACTGGATTGAGACAAGCCCCAGGAAAATGAAGTGTAAATGTTTGGTTCAAAACCCAGAAAGTTGGTAATTGTCGAATTATAGAAATCTGAATACTTGAGTCTTAAATTTAAATACTTCTTGATTATTTTTGTAGCTGTGTCGTTAGCAAGAATTTCCTAGATTTTGTAGATCAAACAATTTGAGAGACAAAGTAACTTTTACGTATTTTTATTCTTGAGTTAATTCTCGTAACTATACGATTATAAGAAAATTTGTTTAATATGTTTGCTGGTGAAGTGAATTAGCATTGAAGTGAGGAGAGGGAAGAAAATCGGAAAATAACATATTATTATATATACTTAATGAATCACCTTCACCGTTTGAATGGCAGAGAACAGAAAGATAAGAACCAGCGAATATAGATGCATTTTCTTGGTTGCTAGATTAATTGTTTTTAAATTAAATATTCGCAATACACGACATGAAATTTTAAAAAATAAATTGCAATATTTATAATTGTTAACAAAATGTGGGTTGTAAATTGTATTAGGTAAATTAATTTTTCAAACTCTCATATTAAATGAAATTTGTAGTTTTCACCTGTTTTTTTTTTTTTTGTCAATACAACTTAATTAATCCCTGGTATATATCATAGTCAAGTGTGACCATGAGAAATTTAAAAAAAAAAAAACAAAGCGGTACTTAGCCACTCACACATGACTTGTGCTGTACAATCTGAATTACACCTCCTTTAGTTATCAAAGTTTTTTTATTAATTTCTTATGTACGAAATACAATTATAAAAAAATCCTGGATTTAATTCTGGGAAGGGAAATTAGAAAGGGTCGAAGACATTGAAAGTCAAACTTTTGGACGACACGTGGTCATGGCACATTGTATTTGCTGCTCAATTCGCAGAGCAGTGACTTTTGAAGGATTCAGTGAGGCTAAGTTCAATTCATTTTCCTTGTCCTTCCGTTCTTTGTTTTTCCCTTTTGCTTTATTGAGCTTTCATATAATTTAAAAAATAAAAAATAATCAATTAAATTCAACTTAGGTAATATAAACTCTCGTCATTTAAATAAATAATTAAAAATTTAAATCTCAATTCTTATACTAATAACATAATTGAAAGAGGTTACCATTCTTTTTAGGATTTTTAAAAAGAGAATATTTGTAGACAAACTTACTTCTCATGTTCAAAAAGATTAAAATATATATAAAAAAATTATGCTCCGGATGTCAAATATTCCAGAGTATCTATTAGATGTGAAGCCTTATCGATGAGAATAATGGCAACAAAAGTCTTATCCAGAAAAATTATTAAAAAATAAAAGTACCTAATAAATTGCTTAGGCATAAAGCAATAACATCATCTAAAAATTATAACTATTAATTAGGTAGTATTTTAATTTTTTTTTGTTGGAAAAAATTTTAGGGCATAACATTTTATTGCAGCGATTCAACATTTTTTTTAGTATTATTTAGTCAAACCCAATTAATATCTTTTTAAACAGCGAGCAATATTATTTATCAAACTTTAAATGGAGTGTTCATGAATAAATTAAAAGTTATAACAGTTAATCATGATGTAATTTTTTGATAATTAGATTAGCATCAAGCACAAATCCACAAGTCTTCAACTTTACAAGTTGCAACGTAAGCTAATCAAATTTAATTCTGAATTTAATAATTCACAACACATTAAATTCATGCCCCGTCCGTTATTAAAACTATTTATATTTGATTTTTAAGAGGTTATTTTAAAAAAATAATATGTCCATTGTCAATCATCGTAGAGCACACCTTTCTAGAAATTTATATCAAAACAAATAAAGGTTAAGACATCATTTTCAACTCCACTATATTATTGGTGATTGGTGAAGCGTGCGTGCATGTTACCTACTGAAATTGTCATATCTGGCATTTATATTTCTCACTTATTTTATAAAATTAAAATATTTAAATAAATACTCCCTTCATCTTAAATTATAATACACTTTTAAATAAAATCTCACATATCAATAAAATTTGTTAAATACATTTTACAATCTTATTTTTTTAAGATAAAAATATAAACTTTTAAAAATATCTTTCATTTAATACTCAATTAATAAAAGAATATTGAAAAGAAAGAATATATGGAAAGAATAATATTAAAAAAGTATTATTAATAAAATTTTATTTTTATTAAAGTATCTTAAATTTTGAGATATTGAATCTTTTATAAAAATATCTTATAATTTAAGATGAAAGGAATAATATTTTTTCGGGTAAACATAACTTTTAATTAATGTACTTCGCTCACATTTTGCTTTTGGTCTCTATACTTTTTTTTCATGTTTTAAATTCCTACACTTTTATTTTTCATTATTTTTATAAAATAATAAAATAATAAAAATAAAAGTGTAGAGATTTAAAATATCAAAAAAATATAGGGATCAAGAATAAAATGTGAATAAAATATAAAGATAAAATATTGTATTTATCCTATTTTTTCTCTGCTCAATGTAGGCCATGCTCTGGTTTGTCTTTGAATTTTAGGTACTCCTTATTTTTAAGTTTTATTTGTGACATAATTTCGGGGGAGAAAATTATTGAATTCTCAGGAGTTCTGTTCAATTGTTCATCGTTGACTTTAACGTGTGAACCTCGCCGAAATTTGCTACTTTTTCGCTGATTTCATATTTTAACTTATGCCATTGTGGCTGGTGTTTAAAACTAGTGTCATATTTTACATTATCTCATACTAACTAGGGTTTAATATGCCAGTAGTAATTATCATATTAATAATAAACAAGGTATTAAAATTTGAACGGGTCATGAAACCATTTAAAATATTGATTCAAATATTAAAAATTAAAATTGTAATTAGATTAATAAATCATAAGCAAACTGATCGTAAATAAATTTTGTTATTAAATCGATCAAAATATTAATGTAATAATTTATTGTTTCAACCAATCGAGTAGACTAGTTTTATTTTTTAACTCTTCTGATAACAAAAAAAAAATTTTAAGTAAATTAATTTTTATTGGAAAACATTTAAAAAAATGCTAGAAGTTATTTTAAAATTTGAAAGAGGGATCCTTTTTGGAAGTTGCTTGGAGGCCCACACGACAGAGAGAGACAAAAAAAAGCGGCTGATGAGGGTAACCTAAGTTTTCAGTTTAGACGCAATCAAACATATTTGTTTTCACTTCGTGATTTTAGGTCAGGGTGTGGTCGGTTTCGTTTTAATGACACTGCGTCTTCCTCTATTCATATTTGTTTTCACTTGTTGATCTCAGGAATCAGAAAAAACTCAAAAAAGGTGAAGACGATTGAATCACGAAACGACACATTGTTGCCTCTAACCGTCCATTTCAGATGAAGCTTAACCGTCCATCTGGTACGAACATTTCAATAGTATTAAAATATAATTATTGACCACAAAGTGCCAATTTTTCTTAAAAGTTTTGGTCTCACAAGAAGGTTATAGTTTGCTATTTGCTCGGATCAAATCTTCCAAATGTTGCAAAAAGAAAATCTAATTTAATTGAACCTTCAAATTGTAGAATAGAGTATAGGATTAAGATGTAAAAATACTTATTAAGTGGTCTTTAGGGGCATTCAATAATTTAAAATAAAAAAAGTATAAAGATACCAATAACGTTATTAAAATTGGCATAAAAATTATTAAACCGTTAACTTGCCCTGACGACATTAATTTTTAATGTTAAATGCTAACTATACTTTTTCAATGTTAAAAAGGATAGGAATCCCCATAACATTACTTTATTATATGCAATAGTGGCAAAAATTGATCACTATTGCACCTAATGAAGTAATGTTATAGGTATTCATATTCTTTTTTCATTTTAGACTACTGAATGCTTTTAGTCAATAATTTTGTGAATATTTTTTCCTATTTTTTAGTCCATGTTAACAACAATTGACACAAAGTAAGTGCAATAAGCATTTAACATCAAAAACTATTGACATCAAGACAAATTAATGGTTTGGTCACTCTTGCACCAATTTTAATAATGTTATGGATGGTTTTACTCCTTTTTTTTCATTTCAGGTTACTGAATAATTTTGACCAACTACTTAGTGAGTATTTTAGCACCTTAACCATAGAATATAACAAGCTGCATATTTTGCTTGGATATTCATTCATTTAACAAGCTATGAATTGATGGAGATATTTCACATATGACATAAGTTGGGTGGTTTAATTAGAGAAAGGATAAAGGAATTATCTGCAATCATAAGATACTTAATAAATTTAAAAGAAAGTTTTATCAAAATACTATAAGACTAGTAATACTGTATGATAGTGAATGTGAAGCTTTAATGGAACAATAATAGCATAAAGTTAGAGTGACAAAGATGAGAATATTGAGATGGATGTGCGGATATACACATAAAGGCAAATTCAAAATAAGCACATACAGAAAAAGTAAACATCGCACCTATTGAAGGAAAAATGATAGAAAATCATTTGATATGTTTTGGATATATACAAAGAAAATCACAGGAGGCACATATGAAGAGAGTGAAATAGACAACTTTAAACCCTGTCAAGAAAAGTAGATGAAAACTAAAAAGAACGCTTCTAGAAAATATTGATTGAGATCTTTTAATTAATAATATTTTTAAAAATTTAATAAATAATGTCATATAATTCATGTAATCGATCCCAGTAAAAAAAAGATTTATTATTATTGTTGTTGTATTCATTCATTTAACAATAACCACTACATTAAACATTGATTTGTGATGACCATTTTTTTTGGACATTATAGTGTGAGTGGACGTTGAGCTCTCCCGCCAAACCTGCTTCAACTTTTCTTTTTAGAAACACGCTTTTTTCCACTGCCACTCTTCTAGAATTAACGCCTTTGACAATTTGTTCTAGGTTTGCTAGGGGTTTCAATCATGCCATCAATTGTGAAAACTGATAACTATGCGATTTAATGCAATAGAATCTTCCATTCACCATTACTCTCAACAGTCAATAATGACCAGAATCATTTGCGATTGCTTCCATTCCAGGTTGTTGAATAATCAATGACCCGATTTATTGTCAATGGATTATATGCAACTGCTTATATACCCTTCGCTGGTATTTGCCTGTAAATCGGAGGTTGCATTTCATTGCCGGCACTACCATAAGCCTTGTCACCCCGTCAATGGGGCCATTACAATTCCTACTTTTGTTTTCCCCCCACTCTTGAGATCAACTAGATAACAGTATTCACTCTTACTCGCAATGTAAAAACTAGCTGAGTTCGTTTTAGCTATAAATGCAGGACCTTAATAATCAATATCATTTATTTCTCGCATTTATTATTTTTTTTCCTAAACTAACTCTAGTGGCTGCACATGCGAAGAGCAGTTTCCAATGTAAATAATTAAAAGAAATATTTTTAAAAAATCAACATACATTTTTTATAAATAATTAACTTACCAAATTTTATTACTCTATATAAATTACTCCTTCTGGTCTTATTTAGAGGGCAGAAGGAAAAAAATTTTTTATCTTATTTATGAGTCACATTATTAAATTTTTTCTTTTACTTTCTATTTAGTTTTGCAAAGAAAAAAAATATTATTGAAGTGTGTATACTTAATAGAGCCAAAGTTGAAAACTTATTAAATTTTAAGATAGAGTTAATAAGTTTTAAGGTTTTCCTTGATACTGATAAAATATATTGAAAGTGACTTATAAATAAGATTAGAGAAATAATTATCTAATTTCTACCTTTAGAACCAAAAGGATAACATTCAAGGTTAATTTGAACAAAAAGGTAAAATTATTTTTACGCAACCTTCTTCTCGCCTGAGCCTTAGCTTCCATAATACCTGTAATTAATGCTGGCTTGTAATGATAGGATCTTATAAAGGATGACATGATGCAATTCACTGATTTCTATTAGCAAATTTTCACATTCCAAGTCTCAGGATCGTTTTCTCGAGTCACGTGGACATTTGTATCATCATCATCACGAATAGATGGTGTGATAATCCATGATATTCGATCAAGCCTAAGCAAGGCATCATCACGCCAATTTGCAACCTTGTTTAGCCTTATGTTAAGCTATTTTTTGGCTTTCCTCCATCTTTGCTCAAAATTAGTTAATATATCATATGCAGCTGGCCCCTCAACTTTGCAATGCAAGTCATGCCATGGTTCTCTTGGTCCACCAGTATAACTCAACTGTATCATACACAAAAACTAAATCAACATCACTTTTGCAAATGTCCATTTAAACAATCTTTTCCTTCCTTTCCTGGTGGATAGTCTACATTCCTGATCTTTTTTCTTTTTGGCAACTTCACGTTAATGATAATCCTTTTGCCCTTTGTTGGCCCTCTCTGCCTAACAATGGCGAACCTTTTCATTTCAGCAGAAATACTCCATAAATGCCTATTGCTAAAAATAATAATAATAATAAAATATCTTGACTTATTTGTCTTTATTAATTATCTTATATTTCATAAATGTCCATTGCTAAAAAAAATAAAATAAACTCTCATGCTCTATCTTGCCATGGATCTTTGCTTTTGTTACCTTCAAACTCACACGGAATGCATCTTCTCCAGCAAGTATTGTCCATGGTTCATCAAAGTCTTCATATAAATGAGAGCTTTACTTTTGTTTCACTCAATTTGCATCCAGGCCCATGAAAAATTGCAATATACTACTTTAAGCCATGTCGTGGATGAGTATATGTGTTTTATTATTTTTAGTTAGGCTCACAAGTCTCAACTATTATTTAACACAAGTATATATATTATATTTTAGATATATTTTTATTTTCTAGTTGGTGTTGAATTTATTTTTCATTGCGGTTGACATTGGATTTAACCTAAACAAATTCATTGCAATTGGCAAAAAAATTAAAAAATTTTTATGATGTAAATTAATTTATATAAGATAAAAGGAAAAAAAAAAGAGAGCTAATATATGTGGGTAAAATAATAAATTAGTCATTATCTTTCCTCCCCTCCCCTCTCCTTGAATCAAATAAATTATCATTAAAAACTTCTATCCTCCCCTTAAAAAAAACCAAATAATATAACATAAAAATCCTCCTCTCCCTCCACCCGAACCAAATACAACCTAAACACATCATACTTTGTATAAAAACATAAGATAGTAGATTAGCCTCTTACTTTTCGAGGATGCACAAGACCAATCCACATACGGTTAAAATCATCCCATTGATTTCTAAGAACTATACCCGAGCAATCACCGGATAAGATAGTGGGCTTTTCTTACTCCTATTACTACTCATTTTATTTCATTTCTCATGATATCCCATCCACTTATGATTGGCATCTGATATACAAGAATTCATGCATGACAATCGTTCCAGTGAGAAATGAGACGGGCAATATAGCATTTACAATCTCAATCCACTCAATGCAACACAATTTTACTAAGACGAGTTGCAAAGCAGACAAACTGCGTTAGTGCAAACTTGTACAGACCTGAATACTAATTACTCTACAGTACCATATCCGCAGTCCAAATACTCATGCTATGTTACAACTTACGACAAGATATAGATATGTTAAGGAAAAAGGCATGGAAATTACCATCAAGAAATACCATATCTAGTGAACGGATTGATCAGAATCTTCAGATGTGACGTCAGACTCTTCGCCCACTTCGTCTTCAATTTCATGGTCTTCTATTACTGAGGCTGACATCTTGGTCAACGCCGCTGTTTTGCTTGCTCTCTGCGACCGACTGTTTACCGGGTGGTGGGCGGTGATAGAAACTTCAGAAGCAGGCGAGAATTCTTCATCATCCTCCGAAGAGTCATGCTCAATCCTCACCTTTCTTCTAGAACGTGTCCCTCTAGTTGGGCGCGTGGCTGGTGTTTGTGGCATTGCAACAGGCCCAACAAGATCTAGGTCGAACTCAACTTCCAATTTCCCTTCAATAAATTTAGTGGGAGAAAGAGCAAGTTACCAACATGGAAGCCAAAAAAGGTTTAATACTGCATAAAGAATCCAATAGACCAGCAGATTGGCTAGCACGAAGCTTAGTTTCATTTCGTAAGACGCTCAAAAAGTGAATAAGGAATACAGATATCAGACGTGAAATATTAAGATCAGAACCAGCATGCAAAAGACGTAGTTGCTACTTACTACAGCATTCATAGTTTTAAATTGGACAAGTCAAGAAAGGTGAACCAAAGGGTTGGCACAAGAGAAAAAATGAGTATTACCCAGAATGAGATTAACTTCGGCTTGCGGCAATTCGTCGTCTGGTTGTTTATCTAGAGTCATGAGACGCTCCGCCATCCGCTTCAAATCTTTTCCAAGATCTTTCTCTGACAATGCACTTCCAACCACGCGACTTAAAAGCATCCTCATGAATTTTATTGGCCCCTGTTCTGATATCCGGAAGCGAAGCATGACAAGTGTTCTAGCTAATGCCGACACATATGACTTCTCAGCAGCTGTCTTCTTCGAATGAAAGCTTGCCACCTTAGAAAAGGAAGCAGCGAGTAAGAAGAAAAGAAGAAATAAATAAAAAGGAAGAGCACCGTTAATTAGTGTAGGATCCTGCAACGTATTGCCAGACTACTATTTGAACAAAAACGCAGATGGTAACCAACATTCAATTGGTAATGAAACAACTAAACAGTTTGTTTCTCCTCTGAATTTGCAGGACACCAAGAAAGAAACTAGTAATGGAGAAGCTCAACAAAATGAAGAAAAGCTCTCTGCAACTACATGATGCAGGGATCTTTTTATTTATTTATTTATTTTGGGGCCAAAGCAGTCAAGCAGGGGATCTTTTTCATGAACCGTTACAAGCTTCAACATATGTATATTCACCATAATTATTAATGACTACATTACATAATAGCTTAATAATTTGAGTAGAAAGTTGAAAGTGAAACCACAGTATTAACACTCAAGAAACGAAATGAAGAGAAAGCTTTACAATATTTCAAACAAACTTAGAATTCGCTGAAGGTTACCTCAATGGCTATGCGTAATGCAAGCCCCTCCTCATCACACTCGAAAGGCACTTCTGTACCATTATTTTCACTCTCCGGTTGAGTTTCTTCAGTGTACAAAGGGAGCTGTATCATCTGCAGCATGAATCGTGAAGCTTGCACAGCACGTTTACGCATCTGAGACACCACAAAACTAGAACCTCCAGAGTTGCCATCTATTCCTGGCCACATCGAACGCATGACCGGAATGAAAGCTTTGGATGTGCACTTCTGCACTTACACAGATGAAACAATTAAGGCCTTGGATATGACAAGAAAAATAATAATAACGACTGCAAACAAAAGACACATTTAGACGTGATATCAGCAGTGCTTGCCTTGTGATTGGCTGAGAGACATGGGTAGTGCTCAAAAAAGACAGATAGACACTGCTTCATCCTGGTGAAACAATGAAAGAGTAAATTTTAATTGGCTACCAGTACAAGATGACAACATTAGAACGTGGGGGGAAATATTTAGTGGCGCACAATCTACCTCCGTGATTCTGTTTCATCGCTGAAAAAAAAGGTGATGAGCTTCGATAAAAGCACAGGATGCAAAGAAGCCGGTATGCTCGGATAATGCTGACTTAGAAGAAGTATTTTCGCAAACCCTTCTCCAAGAACAGCATGAACGCACTCATCTTCGTTGCAAGTCGAAAAATTGCCCCAATCACATTTTTCAAACCCACCATATAACAGGTCGAGCATTCCAACATTGAGATCGCCTTCAGAATCAGAGAAGTTCACGGGACTGAAAATATTCTTGTCACACTGGATTTGGCTTGCATGGTCGTGCATCAACAACCTGTCAATTTCTTGAGGACCATGCCACATCCCAAAATCAAATAATGCTTTGCACGCCTCTATGCTAATTGCGTGTGGTCCTTTAACAAACGAAACCCTCAGTTGTTTAACAAGTTCTTCACTTGGCATTCGCTCCAGCAACCCAAAAAGACCGAGACATCTGATAGCAACCCTTTGCACATCTAAGTGAGCATGTTTTGCCTGCAGCTCATTTTTCATATTAGAACATAGTTATCAGTGCCGTCGAACAAGCTTCTTATCAACATTTAATATTGTTATAGTCCATGGATTTCAGTCATCCGTAAGAATACAAGTAAAAGAAATGCTGAAGTGAGTAAGGAATCCTCCAATGTCCCAACTTTTCAAGGACCACATGTACAATAAATGGAAAAGAAAAAAAGGAAGAAAGCTAGATGAGAAAAATTAGTTACCCCCGGAAGCAATAAAGATTGTAATAGCTCAATAGCCTTGCCCTGAAGATAGCGGAATGACGTCACATTTTTCAGCAACAGGCCAGTAAGCGAAAGGCTGTGTATCCATTGCACACAATCTGCCGTTCTCTCCCTGCAAGGTTGAGCTAGCTCTTCTACGATTGCAAGAACAACTTCTTCAAATTCACCAGGAGCAGCATGAACTTTCTTTGCCAAACTGGCTATGGCTTCAGCCCAATCATTGTCTCCCCCAAAATTTAATCCATCTCCTATAACAACCACATTCCCTTCATTATCATCCTCATGATCAAGAGGCTTGCGCATCAGTTCTTGTAGAAATGCACTAGCAACCTTTCTATTCGTCACATCAGAAAAATCGAACATGGCACCGAGCAAAAGTAGCTGTCTGCATGCGAAGCGATGGTTTGATCCTGTGAATATCATATTTCAGACCGATTCAGCATGCAACGAAGAGTTGAATGTATCATACCAGTAGCTTCAACCACGTAAAGTTATACCTACCAGCATCATTGTGAGCTCTAACTAACTCTATGTAATCATTAACTGTTGCAGGAAGTATTTGTTCCAGAAGGTCATTTTTATCTGATGCTTCTGCTGCATATACTTCTGCTTCAGTGCCCATCGTAGTGGCAGCTTCAGAGCCTTTGGCCTATCATGGTTCATGTTTAAATCGTTACTGGTTAAGAAAAGAAAATCACAGCTCTAGTATTGTAATTAAAATGATTATAGTTCAGTAACTAGAACGACTCAAAAACAAGAGAGCGCAAATGCGTTGTCCCAAATATTTGAACTGGATGGCAGAAAAATAATCTGACTATTAAATTGCTCTCTAAACATATTCTACCTACTATACATGGATAGAAATGCTAGCAATATTTGAAATGCCGAGTCCTATAAACGTGTGGTCAGACTGAAATGTGTAAAATGCACGTGAAAAGAAAGGAGGATCACTGCATAATCAAGTGAAACTATAATTTGTAGGAGGGAGTAGACTTTGGCACAGAGTTTAATATATCTGTTAGTGGATTCTTAAACAAAATTCTGACGTGTAACAAATTCTTTACAAAGCCAAGCCATGTCACGTTGAAATGTGAAAACTTCATGCTTATTTATCAAAATGAAATGAAGTCAAATTATGTCTCCACTCCTTTCTTTGAGCTCATAACAGAACTGAAGGTAAAGAAATATGGGATACAAATATACCCCTTCCAACTCACATGTGCTTCTGACTGCAAATGCTTGCATACAACTCTCCAGTATAATGCGACCTCTGCTTCCATCAGCTTAATATTCGTTGGGCAATGGACTTCACTCCCTATAATGAATAGAGAAGCAATGAAGACAATGTACAACAGCTAACCAGGATTCAATTCTGCTTAGCTTAGAAGTTCTATAGTACAGACAGGCTCTAAAATAGTATTAAGGAAACTAAATAAATAGAGGCCTACCTACCTACGACTTTCTGTTGATTTCATGACAAAGCATTTGATCTCACACATCAGAGATAATTTTATTTCACATCATATTATCCTAAGAATATGTATTCATCATCATAATCAGCATGTCTTCCCAAACACAAACATATTTGAATAATTGAATCAATCAAGTAACAAGAATAAATGGCGAAACAAGTCTATGAATCTTAAGAAGCGTAGCTAACCTTCTGTGTTGTCATTTTTTGGGGATATATACTGCCGAATGCTGGAACCGTTTCCCAGTTTTAAGATACCGGCTTTTAGAAGCGCCTCAATAACCGACTCGCCAACTGATTCATAGGTTTCAACGTCAAGATATTTGAGAAGTTCAAAAGGATCTCCATTACAGCACTTTGAAAGCCATTCATCTTTCATTAGTCTGAAACATTCCTTTGAGACAACACTAGAACGGTCAGCCAGTCCTCTCCGAAGAATTAATGTCCTCAATTTAATGCTGCAGAAACCGAAATTAACAAAATGTTAAAAAAAGTTAAAAAGAGGAATGATTGCAATTGGGACAATAAATATCCGCTCTAGTCTATAAGCTACAGGATATATAATATGAAAGAATAGAGATGAAATTATGCTGACAATGTTCATTGTTTATAATGGATAGCAGATGAAACGTTTTGCGAAGGGTAGACAGGGAGGACATATAACGTAATAGACTATTTATAACATAAAACATCTAGACGAGGAGAAGCACAAGGTGGAAGGATGGGGGATTATTTTTCCTTTACTGGGCCACGCTTACCTTAGGCTTTGAAGAGGAAATTTATTAGCGAGAACACAGTAAGCTGCTTTGCGTACAGATTCACTCACATCCAAGGTACAATCAATGATCACTTGAGAGGTTACGCTAGAAGGAGGTAAAGATAACACAATCATTTTACGAACGTCCTGCAAAGTTTCCAACATTAATTATGGTAAAACCAGGTTTCCTACATTTATGTAGGAATACTCCGTTAATTATCAGTGGCACCAGATTAGTGATAAGAAAACCAAAAAGACACTCACCGCATTCTGCTCCAATGGAAGCACCTCGAGAAACAAATCAAGGATGTCTCTATTATCAGAGTCATTCACAAAGCGAGAAAGTGCCCTTACTGCAAATGTACGAATGAGAGGGATCTTATCTGTTACCCTCAGCTTCATGCATTCTATCACCTCATCCCACAGGTCATCACTCACTTCTGCATCGTCTGGCAACCGCAATATGATCTACAAACATGTGTATGTAATATAACAAAAACCAAAGATATCAAAGCAAGCAGAAGGCATCTGTTGGATAACCCCATTAATAACTCGTGATAAGTTGTTGGCACTGATCATTTTTTCAAAACAACTATTTTCCCCTAAGTATCTAGATAATGAATACTGTTAGCTTTAAAAATGAATATCCAGGTCGTCCAGAGGATGGACCCAAGTATTCGTTAATTAAATGCAATATCAACTTAAATCTCCAGAATAAAGCCATAAAATCAATAATAAAATTCAGGAAAGCTAAGTTCAACTCTGAATTCATCATAGAAGTAACCGTTCAACCACTTACATCCAGCTCCATAAGACCGAAATATCCAAAAATATGTAAATATAGGTAATATATAAATTCAAATCTCAGAAAAATTTAATTAAAAAGCACGAATGAAAACCCCAAATGTTCTACATTCCGCACATCTTTCCGACAAGGTAAGCCTAACAATCCATACCTCGGAAACAATCTGACATGCTCGAAACCTCGCAGTCTTGCTGGCTGCTGCAGCTGCAACTAGTAGAAACTTGAGAAAAAGGTCCAAGAATTCATCGTAAATGGAATCATTCCCGTTGTCACTGACACTGGCAAAAACGGAGACAAAGCGGACTACACGTTCCACAGAAGCAAGGCGCTTCTGGAAATCAAAAAGGGGAATTAGGGCAGTGGAGAATGCAGAGAAGAACTCGGGGAGCGAAGACGATTTCGAACGGAGAATGGAGAGCTCCTTGAGCTTTCGATTGTGAGTGGCGTAAGAGGTTCGAGCCTCGTCCAATAATTTAGCAATTTTCTGCGTCAGATGCTTCTTCTCTTCGTCGGTATCCCCCATCTCACTGAGCTCTACGTGGTGGTTGGAGCGGTGGGATCTGAAGATTCTGAGCGTCGTTTGGTTTTTTGAAAAAGAGCGGGAGATTACGTATATCAAACCAACTTGGGCCTGGATTGAACTTTAAATTGAATCTCAAACGAAGAAGTCCAGTGTTGCAAAAAAGCCCATTGATGACTGGGCCTATTTTACATTATCTGTAAAATATAGTAATAGACATTGCTTTGGTAAAATTAAAATCCATTATCTGTAAAATATATTGAGAGTGAAATTTGAAAAACATTGCATGTTGAGCCCTATTTTTTTAAAAAAATAACAGACATTTATTTTAATTTAATGGTGGGAGTGAATTTATCTTAATTTTAATTAGTTGGTATTTAGAATGTATTAAATATGAGTTTAGAATTTAAATTGTCCTTAAACCTATAGTTTGGATTCCAATTACATATTAACCTATTGTCAAATACTTCTTCTATTTTACAATACAGGTTTTCTTTTTTATTCACAAGCAATTTTCTATTAAAACCAATTATATTTGGGGCATAATACAAGTCTTTTTAATCTTGATGAAATTTTTTGTTTCATTTTACGTCCAAAGTAACATTCTTTTTTTTTTTTCCATTGTACTCTTATTTAGTCAAATAACTTATATTGCCTTGGCTTGGAATGCATAAGGTCTTGTCTTGAATTTTATATTTAAAATCTCATACTTAAAACTTTTGTATATAAAATCCTGACAAAAATTTTAAAGGTAAAAAAGAGAGAGGGAGAGACGCGGTGAGAGTCAAAGTAGAAATAAAAAATTTAAAAGTGACACGTTTAACTCTATTTTTTTTATTTATGGTCAAAAACAAGGTTGAAAGATAAAGGTAACAGATATACTAACAACAAACATGCAAATAAAATGAAAGGGTCAAAGCAGTTGAAATTTTAAATAATTAAGAGCTAAAGGAAATTTAAAAATGCAAATAGGTCATAATAAAATATAAATTTAGATTTGAATTAAATTTAAATCCATATGATTTTTTGTATTCAAAAAAGAATTTGGATGCCAAATCCTCATACCTCCAAACGTAACTTTAATTTACTCAACATTTTAACGAGGGCAAGTTTTATGTCAATGCAGTCAAAACTTTGGCATCATAATTAACTGCATTTCATAATTTATGTGCCTCAGCCTTAAAAGACTTAGATTATGAAATAAAAGGAGCACTTAATTATTAACAAAGGCTAGTCCAACTAATAAAAAATTAATTTATAATTATAAAGTTTTGAGTTCAAATCATGCTGTCAATGTAATAAACTTTGTCAGTAGCAGGCAATTTGTAAATACTTGCGTAACTGTTATTTGAAATTAAAAGCATGCATGACTTGTAAACTTTCAGGATCCCACTCACTGAAACTTTTATGATGGATGCATATAAATGAGTGCTAAATTGTGGTCTTCTCACCGTCACCTGTTAATCATCACCAATGAAACTGTATTACATGTTGCCACAAATTTTAGTCTGTTTTTTTTCCGCAATAAACATTAAATTAAAACAAATGACCCTTGCTTTTTTTTTTTAAAAAAAAAAAAGAAAAGCCTAGTTTACAATTTTTCTCAGACGAGGATATGAGGGAGAGGGAGGGGGGATTTGAAAAACACTGCACATCATGCCCTATTTTTTTAAAAAAGTAATGGATGTTTAGTTTAATTTAATTTAACGGTGGATGTGAATTTGCTCTAAATTTAATTGTTTAGTATTCAAAATGTATCAAATATGAGTTTAGGGTTCAAATCATCCTTAAACCTATAGTTTATAATTCAAATTATATATTAACCCATTATCAAATACTTCTTTTATTCCATAACACACGTCTTTTTTATTATTCATAAGCATCTTTCTATTAAAAATAATTATATTCATTAAAAATAATTATATTTGGGACATACACAAGTCTTTTTAATCTCGATGAAAATTTCTATTTTGTTTTATGTTCATCATAACATTCCTTATTTTTTCATTACACTCTTATTTAATCAAATAACTTATATATGTAGCCTTCACTTGGAACATATAAGGTTTTGAGTTTGAATTTTAGATTTAAAATCTCATACTTAAAATTTATGTATGTTTAAAATCTTTTATTTAGATAGTGTAAAAAAATTTGAAGGTAAAAAAAGAGATAGGATGTGATTCAAAGTAGAAATGAAAACTGGGGTTAATGAACTTAACTCCATTTTTCTATATGTCAAAAACAAGGTTGAGAGATAAGAGTAGTAGAGATACTAACAGCAAACATGTGAAGAAAACGAAAGGGTCAAAGTAGTTAAAATTTTAAATAATTAGGAGCTAAAGGAAATTTGAAATTGTAATGAAGTCATAATAAAATATGAGTTTAAATTTGAAAATTAAAATTCATATGTTTGCATGTATTCAAAAATGAATTTGGTTCAGATCCATCTTTTCATGTATCCAAACGTAACCTCAATTTATTCAACGCATTAACGAGGGCAAGCTTGATGCCAATGCAATCAGAATCTTGGTATCATAATTAATTGCATTTCATAAGTTATATGCCTCAACCTTAAAAGACTTATATTGCGAAATAAAAAGGAGCACTTAACTATTGCCGCAGGTTAGTCCAATTAGTATATACTCAATTCATAATTATAAAGTCGTGGGTTCAAAACATACTACCAATATAATAAATCTTATTAGTGGCGGGCAATTTGTAAATACCTCTCTAACCGTTATTTGACATCAAAAGCATGCATGACTTATAAACTTCTAGAATCCTGCTTGCTGAAGCTTTCATTATATATACACATGTATATGTAAATGAGTCCTAAACTGCAGTCTTCTCACCATCACTTGTTAATTGTCACCAATGAAACTGCGTTACATGTTGCCACATATTTTATTCTGCTTAGTAAACTTGATGCATTTGGATCCACCGAGCCTGCAGCTAGGTCACGCCTCAGATTCCAGGAATAACATGTACAAGGTCAACTGAATTATATTTATAGGCGTTGTTTTGTGATGAAACTGATTATTTATAACCATTGGTTCATTGGAAAGTGTTTAATTATTCCACTTTGCAGGGATACTACATGGTGAAGTCGGTACATATAAAGTCGTCTTCTGTAGCCTCTGAATCTGATCATAAAAACATGCATTATGTGACGCTGGACTCGCGGCGGCAAATGTATGACTTGGTCCTTCTTTACACTATGTTCTGGCCTATTTAACTATATATAAATTGTTTATTGATTTTCCTCTCGTTGACGTGGTTAAGATAATCTGAGGAAGCTCTCACGATGATCTCATCACATCGCAATAATAATGGCATTTTTTAAAGAAAGAACAGGCCAGGCACCATCATTGCCCGTTGAATCCTCTGGAGAGGGTGTCGGGACTCGGGAAATTGTTAATTGTTATTGCGAGCATAATTAATTTCCAGTTGCAAGTTCTGTGACAGAGATATACTGCGGGGCTTCTGAATAAACATATATCGTGTGATGTTGCATTAGACGTTGCACTTGCTTTATATACAAGTATATATTATATATGCTATGAATAGGGGGGGTCCGAATCTACAATGATACATTTTATATTGGAAATTAACTGCATGCCATTAAATGTGTGTCTCTATGTGCACTATTCCTGAATCTTCTCCAACGTTTAACGAAAAAATAGGGATATTGAAATTTGCTTTTATTATCAACTTAATCACTTTAATTTAATTTTTATTAATTTAATCTTTTATTTTTGTTTTGGTTATTCGGTTGTTATTAATACTGTTTAAATTTATTGATGTGGATGAGTAAAAAAGTGTTGATGACAATCATGTACATTAATGAAAAGAAATATAACTTTTCATGTAGAAAAAGCCAAATTCAAAAGTATATTAAAACAGAGTGACAAAATATAGCATAGGAGATTACATGGATAAAAATTAAATTAATTTAAAGACTAATTTATTATCATTTACTCCCTCTATTGAAAAATACAAGACATTTTTTGATAAGTTGAATGTTAAAAAATATAAGATATTTTTAATTTTTTGAGGTATAATCATTATTTTTTTTTTCAAAAGTGCCCCTATTCATAATGATTTTATATTTATTGTAGGGTGTTTTATAAGGATAAATATAGAAAGATAATGTTAGTTAAAAAGTAGATAACCATTTTATTGAGAGTACAATTTGATTAAAAATATCTTACATTTTTGAATGGAATGAGTAACTATATCTGCATGCCAAATCACCAACATACTTTATACATTATATTAATATAAGGCTTAATTTGTATTTTAAAACTCAAAGGATTATTATAATAATTTAAAAAATATAAAAAATTAGATTGATAAAAGTTAAATTTACAAAGTTAAATTGACAATTAAAACTAATATGAGGCATTGGAAGTTTCATAATTCCGTCAAAATACTACACATGTTTCTGCCTTGTTACGAGACATTGTGGGCGCGTGGGTGCAAATAAACATAGACGTGCAAGGTGATATCACAAGGAAAGTCCTTTTCTTCGTAAATCATTTATCCGCCCGGAAATCAATTGAATTAATAAACTTTGGCGAAATTGTGACCCTTCGTTTTTTTTTTTTAAGAAAAAAGGGGGGTGTGGCTCTTCAGGAATCTCAAGCTAGTTTCTTTCCGTCGAAAAAACAAAAAAATAAGGAGCACTATTTTTGATGAAAAATAAAAGAATACAAATTGCATCCTGCAATTATCAATTCTAGAGAGAGATACGTATAAAGACAAGGGTACAAAATATTAAGAAATGAGAAACCAAGTAGGTGATAGTCAATTCCTATTTATCCTTGCACAGGCAAACAAAAACACGAAAGCTTTTTCTGGGGAAAAAAATAACAAAAACACGAAAGTTATGCGTAAATAATAAAAGAGAAAAACGTATTGTCTAATTTTTTTTTTATTGCAAAAAGTATATGTAAGCTGGATATGGGGTTCACCGGTGCTTATCTCCAAATTTTAAATTTTAAAAAGTATTTATATATGGCCTATCAATGACATGCCCACATCGACCCTGACATTTGATTTTACAATTCTGTAAAGTTGATCAAATTTTTATCGGTAAAGGCACGGTCCACTTGATAGCGGGAGAGAAACTGCATGCGGCGACAAGACACGGTCCCGAAAAAAAGCAACATAATTAATAACACTTTTCCAGTGTTCCATTTTATATGTTCATGATAAATCGTGAATGAATATATTTCCTACTTATTCCCACGTGCTTGTAGGGACCCGTGAAGTGTGAACAATAATGAAGCCGCATTTGACACGACTATATTCAAACTGCAGTACTTATCTAATTTTATTTATAAATTATTTTTAATATCTTTTATTAAAATTAAAAAAATTAAAATGTATTAATTTTATTTAAAATTTAATAAATTTTTAAATTTATTTTTATTAAATATATATATTAAAATTATATTTTTTTCTCTCCAACTTTTAACGTGGGGTGAAATAAAAAATTTATCATAAAAATTTAATGATATAATTAATAAATATGATAAAAAAATTTTGCTGTGTAAATAGGACTTGTAAGTGGAAAAATAAATGAACAAGATCAATTTAATGAACCCTTTTAAGTGTGAGAAACAAGTGAATGCGAACAGTAATAAAATAAATATCTTATATAATATTTTTTTCGTCTCAAATTATAAGACATTTTTATATAAATTTTTACATATTAATAAAGTTTATTAAATATATTTTATAATCTTACTTTTTTAAAATAAAAATATAAACTTTTAAAAATATCTTTTATTTAATACTCCATTGATGAAATAACATTAAGGAGAAAGAATGTATAAAAAGAATATTATTAAAAAAATTTTATTAAAAATTTTTACTTTTATTAAAATATTTTATATTTTAAGATGTTAAAACTTTTTCAAAAATATTTTATAATTTAAAACGGAGGGATCACCTCATGAAAAAAGACAACAAATCTTTTTTGAATGTCTTGTAAAGGAACAAGAAGACTTATAGTTATAGCATGAGATATTTTTAAAAACAAAATATAAAATTAAAGGCAATGATTTTTTAGCATGAGATAATGTTTCTCAACACATATCTACTTTGTTTTTTTCCCCCACGTGCATCTGCCGCTACTCATCTCTGGCCTGAATTTATTATTTGTATTTCTTCACCGTCCAGTTTGGTGCCTGAAAGGTTGGCGGGCTTCCCTCAACATATTTTACAACAAGCTCATAATATATTTTTTTAAATACGGATACTCAAAATAATTATACTTTGGTGCACAAAAAAGAATAACTATTATTTGCTATAGAAATTAGATTTAGTAAAAGAATCAGTCTCTTACTATGTAACATTCAATATAAAAATAAAAAGATGCTAAACATTTAGTATCCAACAATATTTTTAATAGAATGGTACATATGCACAATTAAAAAAATAATTATACTCCCTCCAATTATATTCATAAGGCTTGAAGAGGATATTTTCATTTCATTTGTAAGTCACATTATTATATTTTTATAATGCATTTTTCATCTCACCTTCCATTAAATATTGAAAAAAAGTATATATATTTAATAAAGATAAGGTTTTAAACTTATTAACTTTTTAAATAGAGTTAATTTAAAATAAATATTTTATTAATCTTGATAAAATATGTTAAAAATAACTTATAAATAGAATTAAATAATTTTTTTTTTGGCTTTTTCGTCGGATTGATGCAACTCACGTTTTTAGACAAAAGTAATAAATAAAGTTGGAATATGACTTGAAAAATAAATAGAAAAACTATGTGATGCACTAGATTTTATATCCTATTCGTTAAAAAATATACGATATTTTTTAAGAGTTTAGATATTAAAAAAATATAAAATATTTTTAATATTTTAATATATAATTAATTAATATGCTTTTTTAAAAAATATTTTATTTTATGGTCTCGATGGAGCATTTATCTAGAATTTTTTGATCTTTAGGAGAAACCAATTGCAAAATCAGCAGTAAATTGATTGATATTCTAGAAATGAACTGTCATTTGCCCTGTCTTAAACTACTATAGATATAAATATCACATCCAAAATTAAGTAACAATAAATTACCTTGCTGGCAAAAAAACAACAATATATTACCTTATATTTTTTGTTTTACAATTTCTGGGTATATATTTTTTAGTTAATCGATTGATTCTGTATGAAAAGATAATCAATGCAGATGCGATCACTTTGAAACAAATATATGTCTCATTAATCTTTTTCTGGTTGTCTTTGAGAAGGAAACACAAAATCTGGACTAGTTGAAATTATTATTATTTTTTTTGGCCCAACGACTGATTGAATTCTGAAAGAAATTAATCGACAGGTTATCATGGTCGACGATTTGATAATAGCAGTATTAATGGATAATAAAAAAATTGATATAACACTTAAGAAAAAGGTTCTTCCGAATTAATAATTAGCGAGTCATGTGCAAAATGCATCTCATCCACAAAATTTTAAGCCAAATCTCAAGCCCATATTTCGAACGAAGACCACAGAAATGAGTTGACAAATTCCGACTTCAATTAATTTTAATTTTAATAACCTGGGCTATGTATATTTTTACATGTTCAATCGTCGTTATTGAGCTTGTGTCTTAGAGTGATACCAAAGCTCCCCCTCTCCATATAGGTATATAGAGTGATAGTGAAGCTGCATGTCGTGCGCCCTCTCTCTCTTGTTGTTTATTATTACTGTGTTTTTTTTTTTATAAGATTGACAGAAAAAAAATAATTTTAATTTTATTTATAGAGCATTTCATTATTTTTTATGTTTACTTTTATTTTTTATTTTTATTGAATGATAAAAAAATTATTAAAAATAATTATTTGTGCCATCCTTAGATGTAGATGTTTGAATTTATTAAATTCTAAAATAGAGTTAATATGATTTATTTTTTTTTAAATTTTAATTAAACATACTGGAGGTGACATGTGATAAATAAAATTAAATATAAAACATAAGTGCATAGATAATTTAATTTGGATTTTGGGTGCTTTATATTATTAGTTTATAGAAGGGATTGCATTAGCCTTTCGACAACATTAGGCGATGTAGTGTAATTAGGGTTTAGTATTAAGTGAACGTGACATAGACAGTAATGCTTAGATCATTTAAATATCATTTCAGAATTTAATTATCAGAGGTGTATATGAAAAAAAATACTGTTTGGGGAAAGATAACCCCTTAAAAGATTGGTCAAATAATTCTGCCATTATCTACTCACTCTTCATTTCATTATTAAAAAAAAAAAAAACTAGATACGTAAACTTGTTTATATCATATGTTTTTCAATTAATCAAAATAAAATATTTTTAACTCATTACTTACTCTTTAACTAACTTATATAATCAATTTCAACTTATTTTTAAATATAAATTAATTTAATTGAAAATAAATATATTAAATATATGACTCTAAATACCTAACTTTTCGCCATCTAAAATTTTCTGAATACAACTAAAACCAGCACGGGAGTTAGCCGGTACCAGTAAGTGATTGTTTGTGAGGCTCTGTTTTTTCCCCTTGGGAATATGAGATTCCTTTATTTATTTTTTATTTTTTAATACAAATAAGTTACTGAATTGAGTTGAATTTTGAAAACTCATTAGAGCCATTAAATCAAATATATGCTTTCAAATTTAAAAAGCATTTAAAAATTATCTACCAACAACATTTTATATCATTAATAAGATTTGAATCTACATTGCTTATAAATTATGAATCAAATATTTATCAATTCAATTATTTTTATTAGTTGAATCCTTTTAATTTGATGGTCATGCAATTGATGACACCCTAATATTTTAGAAATGGCTTAGGCTTGGCCTATTATTGGTCATCTATATTTCAATTATCAAATTACCAAAATATTAGTATAAAATGTACAATTTTTAATAAAACAAATTATTTACAAACCTAGCTTATTTTTTATATTTCTATATAATGTTACCCACATATATTTCAATAATATTATTTATTAATATGCATATAATTTATAAAAATTTACATAATTTGTAAATTATAAACAGTATAGGTGCGAACTCTCACCCCTTTTCAGTACTAATTAATTAATTTAATTTAATTCTTTAGATTCGGCCATAAAAGAAGTTCATGCTTTATTTCTTAATTTCATAAGAAATGTTCAATTTAACTTCCGCACTATAAAACCTACGCAGCAGCAGCCCACCTCTGCTCACGTATCGTCCGGCGAAAAATCTCTCTGCTTCAAGCTTGAGTATTTTTGTTTTGGAAATGTCGCAGCTCTCGGATTTGATCAACCTCCATCTCTCCGACACCACTGAGAAGGTCATCGCAGAGTACATATGGTTAGCCTATTTTCTCTCACATTCGCATACTCTGTTTTCTCCACGTCCAAGCAAGCACAGCATATCTCTTTCTGTTCGTCTGCGCATTAATTAACGTGTCTACATATTTTCTTTATCAGTGTTCTTTCAGTGGGTTCGGTTTTCTTTTGGTTCCTGATTCCTTTCTTGCTTGATCATTCATTCTCTACGATGCTCGTCTTTGTCAGTTTTATGGTTGCATACACCTTTCTGCCATTGTGCTTTTATGGATTATAAATTTTCTTCGGATCAGGTTTTTGTCTTTATTATTTGAGAAATGAGAAGCACAAAGATTAAATATAATAAGAAAACATTTTTATTTAAGATTTCCCCTGCTTCTTGTTATGTTGTTTCGTTCTGTCATTTCGGAACGTATGGAACAAAGTTCTCACTAGTTTGACTCTTTATTTGGAAGTTATGCTCGGTTTTGGTAATACTTCGAGATGAAGACTTTTTAATCCGTCACAATTGGTAAAAAGGAATGACCTTTAACATGATGCTTGTTAACTGTTTGCTCTTTTGTTCATTGGAGTAACTCAACTCATGCGTGTACTAAATACTGATGTCAAAATGGCGTTAAATCCTTGCCCTGATCCCCATCTAACTTTATGTTCACCAAACTCTTTGTTTTTTCTTTTTTTTTCCTTCCCTCTTTTTTATATTGTCTGATAATATGATAGGATCGGCGGATCAGGCATGGACATGCGGAGCAAAGCAAGGGTAATTTACCTATCCATTTAGTCCACTCAACAAAAAAAAAAAAAATTTAAGTTGTTTTGTTTGGCTGTATACTTATGAAAATATGAAATACAGACCCTCTCAGGGCCAGTCAATGACCCTTCAAAGTTGCCCAAATGGAATTACGATGGCTCCAGCACAGGCCAAGCTCCTGGAGAAGATAGTGAAGTGATCTTATAGTAAGCCTCCCCTCCCCCAACTGGAGATATTTCTTCTCTTGTTTTATTTGAGACAGTACATCAGTAATGTTTTTGGAACAAATTTTGGTAACAGCCCACAAGCAATTTTTAGAGATCCATTCAGAAGGGGTAAAAATATTTTGGTGGGTTTTCTGTCTATCTTCCTTTTTGAATTTTACTCGGGCAAATTTTTTACTCTTAGAAACTGTTTTCATGGTGTAGTTCTCAATTTAACCTTTTCAATCATAATTGGCATTAGGTCATGTGTGATGCTTACGCTCCTGCTGGAGATCCAATTCCCACAAACAAAAGATATGCAGCTGCAAAAATATTCAGCGATCCCAAAGTTGCTGCTGAAGAACCTTGGTATTATTAGTTGCTTGTCTCTTTATCCGAAGAGACATTTTCATTAACCTTTCTTCTTCATTGACTTAATGTTTTTCTTTGAATAGGTATGGAATTGAGCAGGAATACACCTTGCTCCAGAAAGATATCCAATGGCCTCTTGGCTGGCCTCTCGGTGGCTATCCTGGACCTCAGGTGAGATTTTTATCCCTGCTAATTTCCTTCCTTTCTCGCTTAACTCACACAAATTAACTTACCCTTTATTATTTTTAGCTGATAATATTTTGGGATTGAAGTATTTAGATTATTGTCTTTTATTTCCATCAGGGACCATACTATTGTGGTACTGGTGCTGACAAGGCTTTTGGGCGCGATATTGTTGACTCACATTACAAAGCTTGCCTTTATGCTGGCATCAACATCAGTGGAATCAACGGTGAAGTGATGCCTGGCCAGGTAATTTTCAAACTTCCAACTTTGAGTTACTCAGTCATAAGCTTGCTTTTTTCCCCATTGTTAATTCAGTTCATTTTTTCGTGTAATGTAGTGGGAATTCCAAGTAGGTCCTTCAGTTGGTATCTCTGCTGGTGACGAGTTGTGGGTTGCTCGTTACATTTTGGAGGTAATGCATGACTACCCTCACCATCAATTTCTGGTTTTTTGAATAAAGGTTCAATGTCTTGTGCATTAAATGCAGAAACTAACATATCTGTTTGTTTTCTACAGAGGATCACTGAGATTGCGGGGGTGCTTGTTTCCTTTGACCCTAAGCCAATTAAGGTTCAACAACATTCCCTTACACTTATGCTCTGTTCATGTACTTGTTATTAAACTTTGATTTGATATTGATAATTCGTGTCTTTGTGATTTGGGTTCTTACAACACCAGGGTGATTGGAATGGAGCTGGGGCTCACACAAACTACAGGTGAATCTTGTTACTGATATAAAGAGAATCACTTTTCTTCTTTAGTTTTGATGGTTGACAAGTGCATCACATAACATTTGCAGCACCAAGTCCATGAGGAAAGAAGGAGGCTATGAAGTGATCAAGAAAGCAATTGAGAAGCTGGGGAAGAGGCACATGGAGCACATCTCAGCCTATGGAGAAGGAAACGAGCGTCGTTTGACAGGAAGACATGAGACTGCAGACATTAACACCTTCAAATGGGTAAGCAACAACATATGACCTTGTCATCATCGTACTGCTTTTTAACCACTTTACAAATATTGTAATGGTAACGAGAGATGTTGTCATCCCTTTTTTATGGTTGAGATCAGTGTGTAACCTGGGAATTTTCTGGGCAGGGTGTTGCAAATCGTGGTGCTTCAATAAGAGTTGGAAGGGACACAGAGAAAGAAGGGAAGGGGTATTTTGAGGATAGGAGGCCAGCTTCCAACATGGACCCATATGTGGTGACGTCAATGATCGCTGAGACAACCATTCTGTGGAAACCATGAGATGAAGCAGGGAAAACAAACTGTGTTTCTTTGATTTACTCAGTGTGTTTTATTAGGATCAGCTTTATGTTCTAGTCATGTCTAGTTTCTGGATATCAAGTATCAACTGTTTGAGGGAATTAGTTTCCTTCACTCCCATGTTCCATGTGTGACAATAATGTTAAGGTTTTAGTCCAATTTATTAATAATTATGAAATGAAATTGCCTAAGTCCATGCAAGATGCTATGTACTGGTCTTTTCTTTCTTTCTTTGTTTTTAAGGTAAAAAAATGATAACTTGGTAGCTTGGTATATTCGGAATCTGATCCCGTTACATATTATAAAGTATAAGCTACTTGACATTTTAATTTCATGTCTATGCTATGGTTCAAATAATTTTTTGGCTGCTGCCTAATTATTGATGACTTTATTACATCGCAACAATAATGGTCAAACTGAAACATAGACCAAAAAAAAAAAGTATTCTTAGAGTTTGTTGGACTTATTCCGTTTGGTTTCATAGTGTTGTGGATTGATTTAATTTTTATTAAGAATTCTTAGAGATTTGATTAATTGAATTTGAAACATAAACTTCATCAATTTTTTGATCCCAACTAGGTGTTTCTAACCTAATCTTTTTCACTTCCGTTGTGTAAATTCAAAGGGCCCCTACATAATGTATTGAGCCTGGTCCTGATAAGGACAAAGGTAGCGCCTATAATAGAACAGTAGAGAAAGCACAATTTTGTCAACACAATCAATCGCATAGCTCTATCACAATTCTTTGTTGTCAATCAAGAAATCATCTGAGATTGAAAAAGTGCAAGTGTGAAATCATCTTTCGACTGGATCACTGGAATATTAACAGGAAAACATGACACATGCACGTTATATATAAATATATATAGATATTGATTTATTGATGTTTGTGTTTTATTCAGGAACTTCAGATATTCATTAGATATTAATAATAAAAAAAATGCTTAGGAAGACAAAGCGAAGAAGGCTTTGCCAAGCGAAATTATGAAGATAAAAACTTTTAGGGTAGCGACGCAGCAAGCGAACATCTGGGGGGCAACATTTCAGCCTTGCTTCTCCGTCTTCAATTGAGAACTGAGAAGGGCCCTTATCATATTTACAGTAAGTTCTTAGTATAGCGAGGTCACCAAACCTGTATTAATTTTATCACATTGGACGCAATCGTAGTTTAGATCTTCAATGATAATGTCCACAGGTCTTGATTCATCTTACATGTTGATGAGCTTGCCGCTTACGGGTCACAAAAAACCCGTCATCACCCCTGCAGATTGCAAGTACTGTGTTAGCTCTATTTTGCTGGAAATACATGATTTTCAGTTCCGTTTAACCCTGTCTATTGGGTTCAATAGCCTTCAAGATTTTCGTTGAGCGTAATCTTTTTGTCGCAGAGCTCTGAATTTATCTAAACACTAGAGCCATAAGCCCACCTGATATGCTGTTATTTTGCTTTTCATCTTATCCAGGGCACAAGAGTCTAGACACTTTCATCTGTTTACTATGATAATCAGAAGTTGTTATATCTTTAATTGTTCATTTGATATTTTATAAAAGTACAGAAAAGTACGCACAGATCTCCATTGTTTTTACGTAGAATGAAATAACTTCTAGGGTGGTATCGTCTCATGCCTTCTGGTATGATTGATGACAGTAAATATCTTAGATATAAGCATTTCAAAGAAAATTTTGGTGCGTTGTCACGTCCATTGTACTGGGATAAAGATGATGGTGTACTATAGTGTTCATAGTTCAAGCATATTTTGTTTTTGAGGCCTGATAAATTATGGCTAACAGGTTGTTGCAGCATATAGATCTGCAAGAGCCAAAAGTGCATTTCTGATCTCAAAAAGTTTAGAAAGCGAATATGGATTCTGATTCAGAGACAGTGGTGCACACTGGAGGGTGCCATTGCAAGCGTGTGAGATGGAAAGCAGTAGCTTCTTCTAGTGTTGTGGCATGGGATTGTAATTGTTCTGACTGCTATATGAGAGCCAATACGCACTTCATCATGCCGGCTGAAAGATTTGAGCTTTTGGGTGATTCAGAGAAGTTCCTCACAACTTACACCTTTGGCACTCACACTGCAAAGCATACATTCTGCAAGGTCTGTGGTATAACCTCATTCTATTACCCACGCTCAAACCCAGATGGGGTTGCTGTTTCATTCAGGTGTGTTGACCCTGGCACGCTCAAGAGTGTTGAAATCAGGAGTATTGATGGAAGGAATTGGGAAAGCTCGTATCGTCAAACTGGTATCTCCTCATTTTCAGAGGTGCAGAAGTAACTCCTTGTTACTCAATCAGTTGTGGATTGTATTCTATTCCCTGTTGCTGCCAAGATTTTGTATGCATGGTTGTAACAAAAATAAAAGGATCGCTTAAGGTCGGTCAAGGGTGTAGGGGTATCTATCCTGGTCTGAGAATCTTCCCCTTCCTTCGCACACATTTGTTACCTTTTCAGTTTAGCATCTTGACAAGGATTGTGTTCACAAACAAGATTCCCTCACCCGTTTGATTGGTAAACTCTCTTTGCAGAATCCTTATAATTCAATGAATGGTTGGAACTCGTCTCTTTCACTGTTAATTTTTTTTTTTTTATACAAGAAAGTTAAAGTAAATTGGCTTTTAAGAACTCATCAAAGTTAGAGCATACTTTTAGGCTCAAAAAGCGAGGTACTTACAGATTGTCCATCAATAATGTTCTCATATCAATAGTAGGATTTAATCTCACAATCTTGTGAATAATTTCTTTCATTAAAAAAATGTAATACATTTTTAATTGAATTTTACCTTCCCAATAAAATAATTATGTCTTTAAACTAATATTATGTTTTTATATTTACCTCTATATAATAGAGTGTTTGACTCTAAGATAAATATAAAGTGATTATTTATAAAATGGTAATAATTATACCTTAAAATGGTAAAAATGCCTAACATTTTGAAAAATTCAATTCTTAAAAAAATATTTTACATTTTTTTTAACAGAAGTGATATAAGGCAAATTTTTAATAATTGGACTAACTTTTGTTGGTTGAATTACAAGACATGCAACCTCTTGAACACCCTGGCCCAAGTTCACAATATACATTTGAGCCCTTGCCATTCATTCGCTTCCAATCACCCGGCAAGGTCTGCTGTATCACAATTTGAGTGCGGCTCTAAAATGGTACGCGACTTCCATTACACTATTACAATTAGCACCGCCCACCTCATTTAATGGGGGAAAATGCCTATAGGAGAGTGTTGTACTAAGCGTTCACAATCCGTTGGACAAAAACCCAAGTGTGCACGAGTTTTGCAATGGGGTGCTCTTATATTGCATGGAAGGACAAAGGCCTAAAATTAATTTTATTAGGTACTTCCCACATCCTAGAAAGCTTTGGCCAACCAGTGGCTTACATGACCAGGAAATGAAAAACAATGAGCATTTCCTTTGGACAAAAACAAAATCTAAACTTCACTCCTTCAATAGCAAAGCATTGCATTATGCCGTTAAAAAGTATAAGAGCAAACATGCATTTTAACTCAAAATTTTTATCACATCACAACAATGTTAATCAAACTGAAACAAAAGAAGAAGAAGCAGCATTTCCACACAACTAGGCCCTCTAAAAAAGAATGGTTTGTTGCACTTGTTTTGTTTGGTTTCATAGTCTTGTGGATTTATTTAATTTTTATAAGAATTCTTAGAGATTCGTTTAACTATGTTTGAAACATAAACTACATCAAATTTAATCCCAAGTAGATGTTTCCGACGTTGTCGTTTTCACATCCATTATCTTAAATATGAGGTCCTCTGCATCAGCTTTGGGCCTGGCCCGTTATAAGGTAACGCCTAATAATAGAACACTAGAGAAAGCAGAATTTGGTCGAACACAAACAAATCACATAATTCTATCGCAATTCTTCATTGTCAACTAAAGAAATCATTTCAGATTGAAAAAGTGCTACTTCGAAAACATCTGTCCGCTGGATCACTGGAATATTAACAGGGAAACATGACACATATTAGTTGCATATATATATATATATATATTGATTATTGCTGTTTGTGTTTTATTCAGGAACTTCAGATATTCATTCGATATTAACAATAAAAAAAATTCTTAGGAAGACAAAGTGAAGAAGGCTTTGTCAAGCGAAATTATGAAGATAAAAGCTTTCAGGGTACCGACACGGAAAGCGAACACCTGGGGGCAACATTTCTGCCTTGCTTCTCCGTCTTCAATTGAGAACTGAGAAGGGCCATTATTATATTTACAGTAAGTTCTTAGTATAGCAAGGTCACCAAACCTCTATTAATTTTATCATATTTGATACAATCGTAGTTTAGATCTTCAATGATAAAATCCACAGGTCTTGATTCATCTTACATGTTGACGAGCTTACCGCTTTCGAGTTACAAACAACCCATCATCACCCGTGCAGCTGCAAGTATCGTGATAACTCTATTTTGCTGGAAATATTACACTTTCATTTCTGTTTAACCCTGTCCATTTTGTTCAATAGCCTTCAAGATTTTCGTTGAGCAGAATCCTTTTGTCGCCGAACTCTGAATTTATTTAGTCGCTATAGCCATAAGTCGTAATTCATCTGATATGATGTTATTTTGCTTTTCCTCTTATCTAGGGCACAAGAGTCTAGACGCGTTCATCTGTTTACTATGATAATCAAAAGTTGTTATATCTTTAATTGGTCATTTGATATTTTATAAAAGTAAAGAAAAATATACACATACGAGACCTCCATAGTTTTTCAGTAGAATGAAATAACTTCTAGGGTGGTACCATCTCATGCCTTCTGGTGTAATTGATGACACTAGATATCTTACATATAAGCATTTCAAACAAAATTTTGGTGCTTTGTCACGTCCCATGTGCTAGGATGAAAATGATGGTATACTATCTTGTTCATAGTGCAAGCATATTTTGTTTTTGAGGCCTGATAAATCATGGCTAGCAGGTTGCTGGCAGCATATAGATCTTTTAGAGCCGAAATTGCTTTTCTGATCTCAAAAGTTCAGAAAGCCAGTATGGATTCTGATTCAGAGACAGTGGTGCACACTGGAGGGTGCCATTGCAAGCGTGTGAGATGGAAAGCTGTAGCTTCTTCTAGTGTTGTGGCATGGGATTGTAATTGTTCTGACTGCTATATGAGAGCCAATACGCACTTCATCATGCCGGCTGAAAGATTTGAGCTTTTGGGTGATTCAGAGAAGTTCCTCACAACTTACACCTTTGGCACTCACACTGCAAAGCATACATTCTGCAAGGTCTGTGGTATAACCTCATTCTATTACCCACGCTCAAACCCAGATGGGGTTGCTGTTTCATTCAGGTGTGTTGACCCTGGCACGCTCAAGAGTGTTGAAATCAGGAGTATTGATGGAAGGAATTGGGAAAGCTCGTATCGTCAAACTGGTATCTCCTCATTTTCAGAGGTGCAGAAGTAACTCCTTGTTACTCAATCAGTTGTGGATTGTATTCTATTCCATGTTACTGCCAAGATTTTGTATGTATGGCTGTGACAAAAATTAAAAAAAAAAAAAAATCTCTTAAGGTCGGTCAAGGGTGTAGGAGTATCTATCCTAGTCTGAGAATCTTCCCCTTCCTTCGCACACATTTGCTACCTTTTCAGTTTAGCATCTTGACGAGGATTGTGTTCACAAACAAGATTCCCTCACTCATTTGATTGGTGAAAATTTTTTCAGAATCCTTGTAATTCCATGGATACGTTGGTCCAAGTTCACAACATATCCTTTCAGCGCTTTACCATTCATTCGCTTCCAATCACCCGGCGAAGTCTACCGCCTCACTCTAAAATGGTATCCAACTTCCATTATAGTCTATTACATATGGCACAGTTCAGCATTCAGCACCGAATGTCCGGGTAGGAGTAATTCTGACACTCTATTTCAGTCTTATTTAATTTCTAACGTTCATTTAAAGTAATTTTTAAATATTTTTAACATTATCTTTATTAAAGTAAAAAAAATATTTTTAATATTAAATCTAAACTATTTGGAATACATTTAAATGATTAATTTATAAAATTTATAAATTTTTTAATATAAATTATGTATTTAAATTATATTTAAATTATACAGAATCTATCTATATAGTGAAATTATAAAATTATAAATTTTTTAATTTTAAATTGGATTGTTAAATTAAATTTGTACTAACTAAATTAATAATGAACAAATATATTAAAATTTTAAAATTTTTATATTAATAAATATAATATCAAATATTTAAAAATTTAATTTAAATGAACAGTCAAGATTAAATAAGATTGAAATAAAAGATCAAGATTGTTCCTAACCAGTGGCAGAACGGGGGGACCAATAAAGGCTGTAACCCCTCAATTTTTTAATTTTTTTTTATATTGTATAAGTATTACATACTTCTGATTCTTCTAAAATTTATAAAAAATTTATAGTGTATATATATATATATATTAATATTAGCCCCTCCTTATTCTTAAATCCTAACCCCACCCCTGCTCCTAGCCCTTTCTGAGTGTTGTTCTAAAGCTTTCACAATCAGTTGGACAAAAATCCAAATGTACACGAGAGTTTTACCTAGTGGTGCTCTTACAATGCATACAAGGGCAAAAGCCTAAATTAATTTTATTAGGTACTTCCAACATCCGAGAAGCTTTGGCCAACCAGTGGCTTAAATGACCGGGAAACGAAAAAACATGAATAAGCATTAACTTTGGACAAAAACAAAAATTAAACTTCACTTCTTCAACAGCATAGCACTGCATTGCGCCATTATCTTTGATGCCCGGGTTATTGAATCGGTCATATAGAAATTCTCAACTGCAATCCCGAATGGTGTCGTGCTGATCTTCTCAGTGACTTCGGGCTTAGGCAAAGATGAAAATACAGCCTGTTCTCTCTCATCCATGTGCACAAGATTTGGTGCAACTGTTTTAATTCGGGCACGAATGGCGCTGATTGTATCATAGGGCAACCGCAGTCCAGCCACCTCAGACAGGGCACGGATTATCTTCCAATCATCCCTGGCATCACCAACTGTTGGAACTGCAGGCAACGTTTGTTGAACGCATCCTTCAGTGTTTTCATATGTACCCTCCTTCTCACTGAATGCTGAAGCAGGCAAAATGACATCAGCACGATAGACACCCTTGTCCCCATGATGACCTTGATATACAACAAAAGCATCATTTGGAATATGCTCCAAGTTCACATCATCGGCACCCATCAGGTAGACAAATTTTGCGGACTCAAGGGTTTTTTCAGATCGAGGAACAAGTCCAAGGTCAAGTGCAGCAGCCTGGGCAGCATGGAGAAGCAACACATTAAGTCCATTCCAATCAGGGCTGACAACATTTCCAATTTTAGCAATGGTTTCAACAGCTGCGAAAACTGCATTCTTGTCCTTCCTCTCAAGAATCCCACCACCAACAATGATACAAGGGTTTTTGGCATTTGAGATTGTCTTGGAAAATGGGTGACGACCCTCAGCAATCTCAATGAGTGTTTGAGGTCCAGTACCAAGATGTTTGTGATCATAATTAAAATCAGTGGGAGGACCAATGTACCCAACCTTGGCTTGTGTTGCTTTGACAGTCTTTCGAATTCTAGCATTAACCATAGCAGCTTCTACTCGTGGCTACAAATTCAACAGTGAATCCATATAAGATAAGCAAACCTAATTGACAACAGAAGCAACAAAATCCAACCGCCCAGCTCCAACACAGTATAAACCAGTAGATGAATCCAAGCCAATAAAAAATTTATGTGAACAGTTTTTCTCAAAAAATATTTTAACCTTTTTTCCTTTTCATGCAACCTCTACCAACTCTAGTGACTAAAGTGAAGGAAAAAAAAAAAAGTTAAGAAAGTAGGAGGAAAAAAACCTATCCTGCAATTAGGTGAAAGGGAAAGGCATTCCAATTATAGGAAGTATTTGAATATCAAGGGAGACTAAAAATTACATTTAATGGACAGATATATACCTGGGTACCAACCAACAGGAAAACATCTGCTTTCTCGAGACCAGCAATGCCAGTATTCATAACATACCCTGATCGCGAATCAGCATTAGTATGTACGCCAATTCCTTCACACCACACATTATCTGATCCCATCCTGTTGATGAGATCTTTTAGTGCCATCATTGATTCAGCATCGGATAGTCGGCCTGCTATTCCAACAATTTCTTCTGGTTTAATTTGGTGGGCAATTTCTGCAACCACAGCAAGGGCATCACGCCAGCTGACAGTCTTAAAACGCCCATCAGGACCACGAATCATGGGATCATTTAGCCTTTGCCTCTTCAAACCATCATAGCAAAAGCGAGTCTTGTCTGAAATCCATTCTTCATTTATGTCCTGCATTGATAAGCAGTACAACCTTAAACACAAACCATGGACAGACGAAAATCCCCACCTCCCCCATGAAAAATAAAAAGCAGAAGTTCTGTCGTTCAAAAAAGCTCTACGGTTTCCCAGATCACAACAAATATTAACAATTTGCCTGAACCATATGTTAATAATCTCAACCCAGGAACTTTACGACAAAAGACTATCCATTCTTGAGGCTGCTCACTAGTTGCTCAAAATTACAAAATGTGAGAACCATAGCAGGTACATGATCACGCATATTTTATAGCAATTCAGTCCTTGAATAACACATGATTAGTGACCGTGACCAATTACACTCCAATGAATTAGGCATCCTAATAATATCAAGACAGTTAACGGGTTAGGTTCACTTAAAACATCCTCGGCTTGTTCAATCATCCAATAAAAAAAAAAATAGCTTAATTCTCAAGAACAGAGATCTGCTCATGATACTGTTTAATTAAAAGATTGTCATAGAGCAACAAAACAATGCCTATATCTAAATGCCCAAACCTACACGTCTTCGAAAGAACATCAATTAGAAGAGAAAATTTGTTTACAGACCTTCTACAGGCTTCAGTGTGATGAAAAAAGCAACTCTAAACAAGAGAAAGCTAAACCACGTTGAGGATTGAGTAGTTTTTCTCACAACACAATTATATACAAGGTATTGAAAGAAATGACCTAAGTCCGATACTTTTTGAGTCTTTGAAACAACAGGGGCACTTTGGTCAAAATAACCTATGCAGAGGTTTCTAACCTTCATATAACTTACTAGTGCGGAGGTTAGCATTTCCTTTATTTATATATCATATTGGCAAATATTATCTAAACAACACATGCAATACTTTTCTCGTTGACACAGCCTCCTTGCAATAGGTAAGAGCACTCCTTAGACAAATTTCTTGTACAAACTGTGAAGTAATGGCAAGTGTGGTCACAATTGAGTTTAAGTGGGTTGACAAAAACTTCCTTTGTCAGGTTCAAGTAGTCATCAAATAGTGAGAACTGAGAAGTCATCTTGCTTAAACCATTAAAAGCAGCAATAGCATCATGCAGCAGTGAAAAAGCCTACAACCTTGAGAGCAAAAAAGATCTTACAGACACAACTCACTGCAATGAACATCCACAGTATCTTTTACCAGAATCTAACCTCATTTAGACGAGGGACGATTCGCATGACTTCAGGTCCTCTGCTATCAATTCGAATATTAGATCCAACAGCATCCGTAACATCAATGGTTTCTGTACCCTTTAACTCCCAATTTCGAGCTTTAAATGCAAAAGGTTTTGAGGTAAGAGCTCCAACAGGACAGATATCTATCACATTACCAGAAAGTTCACTTGTCATGAGCTTTTCAACATATGTTCCAATCTCCTCTCCACTGCCACGACCTAACATGCCAAGATCCTGAACCCCTGCAATCTCTGTTGCAAACCTAACACACCTGTTGTTCCGAAGAGACACTCAATTATTTCACACAACTGACATTCAAGATACAAGGAAAAAATGTTTCTCAGATGCTGGCAATTAGATTTCAAACAAATGCCAACATTTTAAACTATAGAAGGTCAAACCCAAACCAGAAATTAGAACCAGCCAAACTAAGATGGAACCAACCCATGAAAGGAATAAAACTAAATGATCAAGGAAAAATTGTTTCAAAATGTAAGGAAGACACTATAAAATCATGAGTCGAAAGGACTGAATTGGAAACAGACAAATTAAATAGAATTTGAATGTCATTTGTATCTCCATCAGTACAATGACATAAACCTTCAGAAGCGATAAAATATATGACCCCTGAACCACTCTAGGCTCACGCTAATGCTATTATTACTTATGTAACTATGTGGATGGGTAAAATATACACTAAATAATCAAGTTAAGTGCCCAAACAGATCCCAAAAAAACCTGCTAGAGTGAGAACATTAAACAACAAAATATGCACACATATCTTAGATTTAGAATTGAAACAAACAAGCTCTGATATATCATCACACTCAGGCTTGAACCTAGAGCTGCTGAAGGAGGGAGGGGACAAATACTACAATAAATGGCATAGCATTTCAAGATACAAAATATGAAAAAATGGGAGATAGGAAACGAATCCACAACTAGACAACTTTAATACAGCCAAAAAAAATTCCCATCAACAATAATGTAGTGCTTTGAGATAGAATTTGCTTCCAAACATATTATCACTGTACTGAAAGGATATCATTTTTATTTTGCTTCACGCTTGGAAATTCATATCTTAGTAAGGCTGGACTTCACCTATATAGAACAGGAACATCATAAAAGGATATCATTTTTATTTTGCTTCACGCTTGGAAATTCATATCTTAGTAAGGCTGGACTTCACCTATATAGAACAGGAACATCATTATGATATCACTTGCATCAAACTTTGATGAAATGCAGATATAAGTGGTACATCTGCTTTGTAACAATCATAGCGGCTACTACTTTATTTGAAAGTGGGATCAACAACTCAAACAGAAATTATTAATTCTCACAAGAGCATTCAACAACAACTATAAGAATTACTATTTTACCATTACTCAAATCATCAAAAAAACCCAACAACCTTTTTTTCTTAAAAAAAATACTAACTACGAATAATTTCATACTTAAAATGTAGAAAAAATTTATAAAGTTTTGCAAATGACAATGATCAGATTAATGGTAAAAGAAGTGCTGCACACAGCTGACCTTGTACACTGAATACACCTAGTCATTACAGTCTTCACCAAAGGACCAAGATTTTTATCCACCACAGATCTCTTCACGTCAGTGAAGCGACCACGATCAGAGCCAAATGCCATTGACTGGTCCTGAAGATCACATTCCCCACCCTGATCACAAATTGGGCAATCCAGTGGATGATTCATCAACAAGAATTCCATCACTCCTTCTCGAGCTTTCTTTGCCACAGGTGTGTTGGTCTTAATTTTCATTCCTTTAGACCAACATCCCATTAGGTTACATTATAAACGAAAATCAAACAAGAAGGACTTATCAGAACCCCCAATAGAACCAAACTTATGCAACAAGAAAAGGGAGTAAGTGTGCACACAGACATTGAAAATAAAGGTATAAATATGTTTGAAAATATTAGAAGATATCAGTAGATTCAGTACAACAAGCAGAGAACACGATAACTGATAACTTTATCTCCAAATTTCTCAATTATTAGAAAAAACATAACTTGTAATCTATGAAAGGAGAAATAGATAATACCTTTACAAGATAGATCACTGTGTGACAATATAATCATAAATTATGAAGAGAACAGGCACAAATTATTTTGCTTTTTAAATATACAAAAGCACATATTAGCAGTAGACTTAACACAAATGTCAGCATAGCCGCTAAGAAGGAAAAAAAATTCAATCAAATGGTCAGAACTGGATTAGTGCTGCTTTCCTAGTAGCATTAATATCTGCAACTACCAATAAAATAAACGAATCATAGTTCAATTTCAAAAAGAACGTTAACTTTTGAACATTTTAGCATCGAAATCAAATAGTATCAGCTAAGTTTGACAATACAAAACTAAATTTCATGGACGTGGCAAAATGAACCTAAAAAATAATTTGAAATCTATGACAAGAAAAAGCAATACTACTCTGACTGAGAACAAAATCATATTCAAAATCATATCACACGTGATAAGAGGGGGGGAAAAACACCAGAATCAATAACAAATGACCATGATCAAGACTCTAGTAGTTGAAATTTAAGCTCAGACTATTTTAGAATAAACCAAACATAGAAGTGAAATGGGGGAGAATAGCTAACCAGGAAGAGCAGGCATAGCGCAAGAAGCAACAGGCTTAGGCGATTTCTCAACCTCGACGAGACACATACGGCAATTTCCAGCAATGGAAAGCCGGCTGTGATAGCAAAAGCGAGGTATGTCAACACCGGCAACTTCACATGCCTGAAGAACGGTCATGCCCTTGGGGATTTTCACAGGGTACCCATCTACGAAAACCTCAATGGCATCCTCGGGATTGGGGAAGTGGACCCTGGCTCCGGCAAGCGGGGTCCGCGGAGGGAGATCGACCGGAGGCTCCGGTTGAGTTTGTGCGGCCGCACCTTCCGGCTTCTGCAGCTCCGGTTTCGTAACAATGGTTCTGATGAGGAAGTTTCTAGAATTCGGAGAATGCAGGATCCTGGAGGCGGGTCTCATGGCTTTGGAAGCTAACAAGCCCAGCCCCATTTTCGGTTTCGCCTTTTCTGTTCCTCAAAATCGTTACCTTCCCCAGTGTCAGATTTGAACCCTATAACTCGAGGATCTCTGTTCGCTTGAAAGATGACAGGAAAATAAAGCTTCCTTGAGCCGGGGATGTGGCCGACGGGGTGATGCGGATTGCAGGCTCAGACCTCAGTCCACTCTTCCAAGGGAAATTGAGAAATGATCAGTGGATGGATGGTCCGATCCATCGATAAAACGTTTGATACTATCTATGCCCGACCCGCAGGGCTGCAACGTGGCAATTGGCCAACCCTTGCCACTTTTTCTTTTCTTTCTTTTTTTGGCACAAGGGAGAAGAAAAAGACAAAAACAAAATAAACAGGCACACAAATGACAAAAAAGATAAAGGTATGAAAATACCTACAAAATGTTTTTAAGGAGCCGATGGCATTCATAACTTAAGTGTGATACAATTTTACTTATCCACTAAAAAAAATGAGACAAAAAATTTCACATCCATAACAAGATATAATATATACTAAGTAATTGGTAATTTTTTTAAATTTACTTGAATTTATTTCTTTTCAGTTTTCACTCTTCACATTAGCTTCTGAGTAGATAATTTTTTTAACACACTTGTGTATATGATAATTACATTTATCATAATGGAGACAAACAAGATGAGATTTTCATAAGCAATCTTATACTCTCCCTCAAACAAGGTGAGCGAAGGCAAAAGTTGTTTATTCAAAATCAATCTACACAAAACCTCCCTTGCTAGAAATGGACGTCAATTTGACAATTTTTAAGTTCTGCAAACCATGTTCCTAATTTGTTGGAGTGACTCCTCATTATACAACTTATAGGGAACATCTGGTGTTTGGATCCAAGCAACAATTTTCCATTACCTTTTAATTCCCCATGAATTGGATATATGGCCACCATTTGGGACCATTCATCAAGCATCCAGGGTCCCTTTCCATTAGGCATATCCTAAATCCTCTCTCTCTTTTGATGGAAGATGCCATAAAGTACCCTTACTCAAAGGAGTGCCACATGTTGGGTTAGTTAGCTTCCACAGATGTATTAGATTAAGGTAGAGAAATCTACAAGGCATACTATTGCCCAACAACTTAATAACCAATGAGTCCATCAAAGGAGAACACCATGCATGATACTATTCACCAAGTAGCTTAAGTTTTGGGCATCTCCTCTTGCATGATTCTTGTAAAGTATCATCCTTATCAGAACCACCAGCCCCTCCTTGCTTTGTTGTTTGTTACAGTTGATTGAAAGTTTAATATCACTACATCCCTCCTCACATGGTATTATCACACGACAGAATTGAAAGTTCAAGCTAAGTAGCAAATCCTTATACCATGAACTAGCCCTAAGGCTAGTCATAATTGAATGTTTTCCCTCAACCACCTTTTGTCTTTTCCACCAAATTTAGTCGTTTACTAGAAAAACAAACCTGCCACTTGAGCTGAGCTCCCACCCACCCTCCTTATCAGCATCGCTTGCTCTCTATCGCTCTCCCCTCCCCTCCCATCAGACACGGTGCATCCCACCCTCTCTCTTTTCCTAGACAATGTTAATATGTGTTTGGTTGATCATATCATCACCTCTTTCTAATTTATCCTTGCATAATTTTTTATCAAGCAAGGTAAGATGACATAGATGAAAGAATGTGTTTTAATAAATGCTCATTATATATGGTGCGTGATTCACTTGTTGCAGGGCAGACCCAAATAATGTTTCCCCATGCCCCTCCCTCAGAATTTTTAAACTTTTTACCTTGTTATGATTTATGAGGTGGCTTTCTATAAGAAAAAATTACTGCTTTAGCCACTCAATCTTTTAACTTTCACTTTTATCATAATTTTACTATGCATTTCTTACTTCTCAGTCCTTATGCGAATATGCATTCCTTACTCCTTAATC
>NW_026555452.1:0-71655 GCF_029017545.1 Prosopis cineraria
CGGACATGCCATCATCGTTATAGCTCTGAGATTCTGGCCAAACCCAGTCGACCAACCAACGATGACGTCTTTAACCGAGTCGGACTCGGGCCAGGCGCCGGCGAGGGGGTTGAGGCGAAGGAACTGGGGCGAACGAGTGGTGTCGAGTTTTGACGGGGGAATCAGGGAAGGAAGAAACATAACCGGGGGAGTTTTTCAGGGCATTAAGCTCAGAAAGCGGACAACCTCGCACTGAATCCATTCATGACATGGGAATAGCTGTAGATGAGCTTGGAAGAAGAAAGCAGGGTCGGAAGTAGCGGAGGCAAGTGTGGCCAAGTACCAGTGGTGTCGGGTGGAGAAGGCTTTGGGCATGGCTGATAAGTCCATATGGACGATGTAGTTGTCCGACTGGGCCAGCGCGGCCCCCAGGCATGATAATACTGTAATGATATAAAGCATCCACAGATACAGACATCCATGCGTAACCATGGCTAGTTGATATATTATCAATTATCTGAACTCTGTGAAGTGAGGCGAATTGATGAGGGGACTCGTGTATATATATAGCTGTCATCTTGGTTAGTGCGTGAAAGAGAGTGAAGCCCCAACGCAATCCTTGCCGTCCCACAATGTATTTCTCAGGTTTTTTCCGGTGGGGGGCCACACACACGCGAGACGGAGCTATAGGCCGCCTTATATCACGTGGTAATAATCAAGTGTTTCGTCGAATTAAGTGATGGGCTTATGCTAAAACAAAGGTATGGCTTCTTTATTTCGAGTCTGTGTGAGTCCATATTAATCCTTTGAATGTGATAATGATACAATAATGCTAATGTAATTTGGACAGAATCTCGACAAAACTTTATCTATAGCCCTATTTGACAAGTTTGCTTTCTGTAAAAAATGGGGATCAACCATTATCAATTTCGTATAAAATATAACATTATATGCTAAACCGTCCCAGCAAAGTTGCCTGGTTTAAAGATTCAAAGAAATTAATAAAAATGCCATCGTCATTAATAACATTTCGCTTATCAAAGTCCAAGTTTTTTACTTCAAAATAAAAGGAGACAAGGGACAAACAGTTAAACCCCGAGCCTATGCAAACAATATTTTTTGTTTTACTCTGATTCTTTCATGCAAAGAGAATGGAAAACAGCACTTGTCATTGTTGATGAGAATTAACTATGAGTGTAGCCTATTAGGGAAAGCTCACAACACGCGTATACAGTTATACTTACAGTGCTTGCGGACATTTTCAATTTCAATTAGCAGAAAACATATTATTTAAACTTAAGAGTTACAATAGGATAAGTATGGTCAATTCAAGCATTAGGAGCCAAATTAAAGCTTGCAGTATGACGTGGTGCAGTTCCGGAAAGTCGCAAGAGGAAGTCACGAACAAAGCACCAGCACCACAGGTAATGTCATGAAAGAGTAAAAGGTAATAAAGCAGGCCTGGGGTGGGCGTGATGGGTTAGTGAGTGTGATGCTTGCTGGGACAGAAATGGCTGCGCATAACGCCCGGGAAGGTGGAGCGAATTCGGGTTAAATCACGTTACAAATTATAGTCTTGCCAAAACTGCACTGTAACCTCAGCAAGTTAGCATGTGCTCGCAGCTCGCTGTGCGTTTCGGCGTTCTGTTTCGTAAGGTGGTTAGGTTAGAGTCTCATGCGCCTGCGTGCACTTTTCTCTTTTTCGCCCTTTTGGTTCAGTATGCCCCGTATTACTGTCTTCCTCTGAAACCAAACCTCTTGCAAATTAAGTATTAACCAGCGGCAGTGATCCGTTATGGACCATCTTCTCACGTTATCCTCTAAATAGCCCATCCTCTTCTCCTTTAGCCGGTGATCGCCATGCCTGGTTTTGGTATCCGGAATGGATTCTTTTCATGCGTCAATTGAATCACTTTTTTAAAAATTTTAATTACTTAGAGCAATACTTTTATGCAGTCATTACAATTTTTATGTCAAAACGCAATATGATGAATTAATAATTCAATTTAAATGTATAATGATCATTCGATCAAAACCAGTGTATTCTATTTTTTTTACATGTTATGATTAGAATAATGTAACTATAACAATTCAACAAGTTTTATATAATTAATTTCGTATTCCTGTTAAATAATTTAGACCAATGCATGAATTTTGTTCTATTTATTATAATTTTCAAATAAATCCGTCACCGAATTACCACGCTCAGATCAGGTGCCCTGCGATGCTAAAACTTTTGTGAAAATAATAAAAACAAAAAGCATAAAGCCCAGGAATAAATACAAATAGGGATCAAATAATGAAATTGATTATCAGGTTTCAATTTTTGAGATTATTCTTGTTGATTTTGGTTATTTTTAAGGTCTTGTTGATTTTGAAATTGATTACTTGCGTGTAACTGATGAGACATCTTGAAATTGAGTGTTAAATTTATGAGTGACACTCGAAATTTCATTTGCATGACTATTAATTCTTTCTTTTTTAAAAAATTCTGATGTAAAAATTTGACCAATAAGCCATGGAGTACGAAATTTAAAAATTGCACTTCTTAATTTTTTTTTGACTGGTAAATTTTATTAGGAAAAAATATGATATAAGTTTGTTGAATTAATGAAACATTCTAAAAATTGAGGGTTAAACATGGAGTAACACTTTTTAAAAAAACATAAAACAAGACTTGGGTGAGCACACTTTTTGCGTTTTTTTTTTAAATTGACCGAGTTTCTTATGAATGATTTCATAAATTGGAAGTCCCCATGAATAATTAATCCTAGTCATTATTTTGTCTATCGCCATATGTTAGGATTTTCAATTTCATATAAAACTGACCCGTCATTGATTCCTTTTCAAGTTTTATATTTTTGAATGATTACTATGCTTGGCCTGTAAGTAGTGGTAATTAATGTGTAATTGCTGCACATCCACATCATGTTGGAATTACAAGTAGATTAAGTGTTAAAAAATCAATGTTGGGAGAATAAAATTCACTTGTTGCATTCATTAGTTGTATGGGCTTCCATAAAACCAGTGGACCAGGTCCACTTTGACCCTTTCTTCCCCCTGTCCACAACATCCCACTACCCCACTAACAAAATGCTTGCAAGTATATACCCAAAAAAATGCATCCAAAGTAGATACCCTGATTTATTAGGGCATTGCTCGTTTGCTTTCAATAAGGATTCTTTTATGTACCCTTTTCATCCGTCTCCTAACCAAATTCAGATCGTTAGATTATTGGTTAATTTTTCAAATTTAACTATTTATACACTCCAACGATGTCGTTTGTATAACCCATTATATCCGAACCACTGATTACAAAGGGAAAATGATAATTAAGGACCCATGGGGCCATTAATCACAAGTAGGTACCTAAGTTATTGAAATCCCACTGTGGAGCAGAAGCCTAGAAAATGCGTGAAATGTAGGAAGGAAATCAAAATTCTATATAAGCCCATTTTCCTCACTCAAAAGCGAGAGTCGAGCTGAAACCAATCAGGGCAATGCTTCTAGTGCCCTATTTTTCTTAAGTCTCCCTCTCGTTCATGTTTTTTGTAATTGTTTGTTACTACTTTACTTCCCTCTCAAGCTTGGATTATTGACTTGAATCTGCCACGTAGAGGGTTTTCATCCGATCGTTTGCTTGAACCTACGATGAATTAGACTTGAGTGCAAGTCATAATTGTTAAGATGCAGTTTAATTAATATTTGTTTATTTCTTGTAATCGTTTGTTAGTGCTTTTTTCCCCTCTCAAACCTGGATTCTTTACTCTTGAATCTGCCACATACATCGCTAACATTATGTATCCAGGGTTTAATGAGAACTTTTTGATAGTTTTTGCTAGCCTTTTTGAAGCTTAATTTACTAATTTAGAAGCCGGACACCAAGTTTTGTATGTGTTAACACGTAGTTCCCTTTCTCATGTGTAAATCATAGCTTTGGCTAGCTCTATTTTCATGTTTAGTTTGTTTTCTTTCCCTGTCTCCTCTGATACTTCTATGACTATTGAGGGTATGTTGCCAAACCCTTGGCATTTCAGAATATTGGTCCCTTTTAAAATATATAAATTTTTAAATATGTTTGAATTATGTGAATACAGGAAAAATAGCTTTTGATACCACTTGTTGGAAAACATATATAGAAAATTGTTGGAAGCCACGTAAAGGCAACAAAGTATAAAACACATGATTTTAAAAATAAATATTTATTAATAATATTCGGTCAAAGATTCTAAAATACATCATTTTTTACTTGTAATTATATTGAAAAATTGAAAATTATTAATTTACCTTTATGATTTGACTGTCTATTCTTTCTCCCCCATTTAAGGAATACAGAAATAAAAATAAATATTGACTGATTTATATTTTATTATATTAATTATTTTTTAAAAAACATTTTATGTAAGTTGTTGGCCGACGAGCCATCTTAAAATTATATTGAGAATAAAATTTGAAAATTGCACTTCTCAGTTTTTTTTAGTGTTAAATTTTATTAGAAAAAATATAAGTTCGTTGAATTAATGAGACATTCTAAACCTGAGGGTTAAATTTTGGAGTAACACTTTTTAAGTTTTCTAATCTTCATATGGCTATTAAACATTGAAAAAAACTTGCATTAGCATACTTTCTGCATCTTTTAATTTGACCGAGCTTCTTATGAATAATTTCAGAAATCTGGAGTCCCCATGAATAATTAACCTTATTTGTTATTTGGTCTCACAACATATATTATAATTTTCAATGTAAAAATGATTATAGTACCTGTGGCTTGTAAATAGTAGTATGATTTTTTATATATTGAGATTAATGTTAATGTTTGATTGCCTTGCCGCGCATGCTCGTCATATTAAAACCGCACTTAGATTGCAGGCTAATTAAATCAATATAGGGGGAATAAAATTCACTCATTACATGCATTGGTTATACATGGGCTTCCAGAATATGCAGCGGACCAAGTCCACTTTGACCCTTTCTTCCAATGTCCACCACATTCCTCTACTCTTACAAACAAAATGCTTGCCAGGAATGGAACTGGAATGTCAGATTGCAATATGTTGCAATAGAGCAAGATCAAATTGCAGACAAGCTTGCTAAGGAAGGATTATCTTATTCCTCTCTTTTTGAAGTAGCTCTTACTTTTGTTAGGAGTTTAGTCTTCTCTGATGTACTGGAATCCCAATCGCCTTCTATTGTAATTTTCTAGACTCTCAGGGCTTTCCCCTCTTTAGTACCCAAAAAAATAAAAAATGCCTGCCAAAAAAACAAAGTTTATGGTTTTGTCCCTCACTTCTTAAAGGGCACCGTACATAGGGAGATTATGAGATCTCAATCCTAGATCTAGTAATTCAGGTCAATCCGAATCTGCTTGAAAAAAGTTAGGGATGAGTTTAATTATATGATCTTTTTAAAAAGGATATAATACTTTAAACATGATTCAAATAAGTTTAGTCTAAAATGAACCTCATCGTTGGAGTTATTAGCTTTTTATATATGTATAATTGATAATTTTGGCCAAACTTGATGAGTCAATCTGAATCCAACTAAAAAAAGGTTAGGATCGGGCTTAATTATATAAGTTTTTTTAAAAAATAAAATATTTTAAGCCTGATCTGAATAAATCCGTCATACTTAAATTACCGGCTCCATTCAATCCTCATGCAGTATTTAATCTTGCATTGTAATTGGGCCAGCGTAGCCCTTTTTATTGCCAAAATATTGCAAAATGTATTTCAAAAACTGCATGCAAGATATACGAGCGGTTCCTCTTCTCTGTATTTTCTTTCAGTCTCCTCACTTAATTTAAGCTGTAATATTTATTCTTAGTGTTTAAAAGTCAACTTTTTTTTTTTTAACATTTTGACAATGTTGTTTATATAAAATATTAAACCCAAACCACTCATTACAAATCTAACTGTCCATATCTACAGTGAAAAAATGGGCAGATTGATAGCATTGTAGAGATAACTATTCCCAAAAAAGGTCCTTAACTAATTTGAAAATACAGTAAAAATATTTATAATGGCGATTAAAATTCGAAAACAGAGCGTCTGTCAGTGGTCTCAAATGAGAGCTCTAAGGAGTCATTCTTTGTTTGCCAGAAATAACTCTAATAATATTTTTTCTAAAAAGAAAAAGGGTTGACTTTAATATGGCGTTTCTTTACAGCATTTGTAAACCAGTAATAACTTTTTTTGAGTTAGCAAACGCCAAAATATTTGCAAGGGCAGCTTAAACCCCCACTGTGGGTATCACAAGGATGTCCAAAAGATTTTGACTTGAGCCGGCAATTTTGATAACCAGATGAATCCATTAATAAAACTCCTATTACCACCATAGCAGAAACCAAGCGGAATTCCCAAATGGAAGAAAAAAGAAAAACCAAGAAAGCATGACGTGTCAATATTTATGGCAAAAATCATTTTCATTGAGGTCGAAAGCCAGTAAGACGGGGATGGAATTTTTATTTGAACCAAATGGTCTGCTTAAATTCCAAGGGGGCAATATTTCAACCCGGTGATTGGGCTCCTGTTATGTTATGGCGCTTGGTCATTCTTTCGAAGCTCCCAACAGCCAAAGTTATTCTTCTCCTAACTCAATGATCAGATAGGTCGTTCTCTGGCTCCCCATCTTTCATGTCAATCACCGCCATTGGTTCAACGAACATCTGGTTTGTCTTTTGTTTGGCCTTAAGAACATTTGGGGTTAGTTTATTGTTTCTTACATGGCATTTTCTTTTCTTAAAAACTCATGGAAGGTGTCTGCATCAGCGTTAATCCACCCACCAACGCGTGCCCATCCAAAAACCTGTACAACTCTTTGCATTTGCATGCACTGGAGTGTGTGAAAACGCCAAAACAAACAAGGCCTCAATATACTGCCATTATTGCTTATGAAGGGCTAGGTAGATACAAACTTGACCAGTTGGCTCAGCAATATTAGAACATAAAAAAAAAAAAAATCTCACATTTAAATATTAGAAAATAGATTATAAATATATAAGTTTAGAAAGTATTTAGCAAAATGAGTTAAGTTATTTTAATAGAGTATACCATCGTTAAATATACTTAATATAAAAAATATAATATGATATCATAAGCCATTCGGTTAGGGATAAAAAAAGGACAAAAAAAGAAAAAAAAAATGAAATCCTAGGCCAAAAGAAGAAGAATGAAAAAAATAGAGAAGGGGGGGAACTGAGTCAGGATTTAAGAATAGAGAGGCCAAAATTTAAAAAAAATGCAATAATACTTTCATAAATTTAAGGGAGCCGAAAATATATAATACTTATATAATATAAAAAAAATTCTTAAAAAATTGAGGAGATTGCAGCTCCTGCTGGTCCACCCTCCTCCACTAGTAAGGGGAATATTATAACATAGAAAAAAAAGTCTCACATCAAAAGATTAAAAGATAAATCATAATTTAATAGAGTATATTATCCTCAAACATATTTAATATAAAAAATCTAATAAGCAAATCTTGATCTATTTTAAATATTCCTCCAGCCACCAGCAACGATTCTCTTGAACAAATTAAGATTGCATTCTATCATCCATCGGTTTACGAATAATGTGGTGTTGTTTACCAAACCAGAACAAGGAATTGTTTGTCGTCGAACCATACACTCAACTGTTTGTCTTGCCATTTTCAATAGCAGTCTTGCAATATTCCACGACCCTATAAATTTCCCAAAATTTTCTAGTCCTTGAAACAATATAATTATGATTCCTTTCTTCATTAGTTCATCTGTTGCTATTTTTATTTTTTATTTTTGGCCTAGATAGGAACCTGCCAGTCTTCATTGTATCCGCTACTCCCCAGGTTTTGAAATAGAATCTCGATAGTAGATCGACTAAATCGACCCTTACAATTTAGCCTGGGGCCCTTATAATTCCAAACAGTGAAGCTCTTTGCTGACAAAATCATGTTTATTGACCAAAAAGACAAAAATGACAATCATGCTTGAGGCCTTTAAACTGGAAAACCGAAAACTTGGCATCTCTTGAGTAGGTGCGGGACCCAGAGCTTTTAAAAAGATAACGCCCAACCAACAACACAAGGGGCTTCTTACCCAGGACTTTAATCAAGGGAATTTATGTCATGAGAGGTTAGTACACGAGCACATTTCTTTTATGGGATACGATGTCCCGGCAGAATAACTAACGCCACCCGTTTCGTTTCCTCTATTCATCTCCGACGGGGGAAGAAAAACACCACAATTAATACTACAAGTCTCCTAAAACCGATCATTCAATAATAGTTACGCTTGTATTATCGAAACAGCAATGCAGCTCATCACTTTAGGGTCAACATATTATAAGTAACCTCTGAATCAACATGCCACAATCTACTACTAGGTACGATATCAGGGTCAAGTCCGCATCTACAGAGCATGGTGATATCAAATCATTTTCTAAGAAATCATGAGCTTTTATTTTTCTTTCTTTCAAGTACCTGCATGCCTATCTTTAGAAGCTCATATTGCAAACACAAAAGCATACATTTCAAGCTAATGCTGGCTTTCAGAACAAACTCATAGCAAGTAAAGGAAATCACATGTCTAATAAGGTAATAAAAGAATTTTGTTCCCTACAACATTTAGACAACACATCAAAGGAACTGGAATGTCTCGAAATATTAGTCTATACCTAGAGGCAAAAAAAGCATTGCAGCAGAATCTACAAATAAAAGCAGACACGCATGCGCAAATAATATATACAGGAAAGTAAATGATGTTCAAGCCACCTCTATTTGGTACACAAGACGGCGTCAATTCACCTTATTCATCAACTCCAGTATTGCTATTGGCCTTCGGTTTCTTGGTTTCTGCCCATAGACTTGCTAGTTTGGACACTGCTTTCATATCCACTACTGTCACCTGATTCACATACTCGCTTATCCTTCAACTCATCTCTTGTGCTCATCCGCTGGGAGCGTCCATTTTCCCTTCCCGTTCTTCGGTCCTGAAAGAGTTCCAATTCGAAATAAAAAATGAAGTCTGAACAGAGGAAGACAATATGTCACATACTGCAATAATGATCTCAATTTGTCTGTTTCCACACTTAGGCACTGCGCTTTTAAGGAAGAAAACAAACAAGATTCATAAGTCATACAATTTATTTGTAGACACGAAAAGATTTGTGATACAGAAATTAAAGGTAGCAGAGATGTGGATGGAAAATTGGCCGTGCTCGCGGAAATGTACACAAACTCACATCTCGAAAAGGGAACTCATCAGCTTCAAGCATATGTATAATATGCCCCATCTTTGGTCTTTTCTGGGCATTTGGATCCACACATCTCAAGGCTACTAATAAGGCACGCTTCAGTGCCCTAGAAGAAGGCTTCTCGGGTAGCCTAGGATCGAGCACTGCCTCTGCATTTCGGTTAGCAACCATGGACTTCAGCCACTCAACAAGGTTCACCTGTAAAATTGAATACTCAATTATTATCAGAAACAGCACATTAGGTGGGCGGAGTAAGGTTGAGAAGATCTCCTGACATGATACTCAAATAAAATCACCAAACAAACCTCTCCAGGAGGCCTGCTGTAATCTACTGGGTTTCTTCCAGAAATTATCTCCATGAGAAGAACACCGAAGCTGTATACATCACTTCTTTCGTTTAACATGCCAGTACTTGCATATTCTGGAGCTACATACCTGTGAAACAGAGCTAGCCATTTGTCCAGTGAGGTCCAGGTCACCACTGTTAGAGACTATGTTTTAAATTTTCTTTCTAAGAAGGGTTCAACTGACCCGAATGTTCCCATCACACGGGTTGTCACATAACTTCTCTCTGATCCCAAGAGCTTTGCAAGGCCAAAATCAGAGACTTTTGGATTCCATTGCTTATCAAGCAATATGTTGCTTGACTTGATATCACGGTGAACCACCTTAGGTTCAAGTCCCTCATGAAGGTATGTCAACCTACGTATTCCAAAGTAGTCAGTTTTCAATCATGTAAAACAAGAAATAATCTAAAACAAATGAACTTGGAGCAGAAGAGTAACTTCACACAGCAATGCATACCCTTTTGCAGTTCCAAGTATTATATTCATGCGAATTTCCCACGAAAGAGGGCTGGAAGGCCCAACATACTCGTACACAAGCATCCTGCAAATGCGTGAATTAGCGCAAAATGTTTAGACATCCAAAGCAATCGTTTGAAGTTTTGACAACTAGAAGGGAACTCAAAGATGTCAATAGTGAACAAGGAAAACATACCGATGGGCTCCTTCAACACAATATCCAAGTAACCTCACCAAATTTTTGTGCCGAACACGTCCAATTGCTTCAACTTCTACCTTAAATTCCTTCTCAGCTTGTCCCCTACATCATCAGTACGCGAACCATTTAATGGAAGATGAAGAACAAATGTAGTCCATAAAAAATAAACTTCCACTATATTACAAGGAAGATTGTAATCAAGTACAGCTTACCTGTTGTTGAGCAAATTTTTAACCGCAACTTTGGTATCATCTTCCAACACACCGCGATAAACAATTCCGTAGCCACCTTCACCTATGACGTTCTCATCCGCAAATCCATTGGTAGAGACCTCGAGCTCTCTGAGAGTGTACCAGTGGCCCCACCCCAAATGCGAAACCTCAGGCACAGAAATCGAACCCTGCTCACCACTTCCATGCGATGAGCCACCAACCTTCTCAGGATACGAAATCCGGTGATCTTTGCCAATCTCTATGTGAATTCTCTGGCTATCATCGCCCTGCTGCTGAACAAGCACGGCCTGGGCCCTATCCACCTCAGCCTCTGCTTCCAGACACGAGTCGGACCTTCCATGAGCCGGGTCGCGCGAAGGATCAATCCTGATTTCCTGGATCTCCTTAGAGACATTCGGAATGATGGGATTGTGTGAAGAGTTGAGGTTGGAAGCATGGTTGTTGCGCTTGGTGAACCAGAGAGATATGAGAAACAGAACAAGGACTATGGCTGCTCCTACGCATATGCCCAGCACGACCCAGAGTCGCAACCCAAAAATCGAGGTGTGAGTAGACAGCTGATCGTTCAGAAACGCATAGTTGGTCATTGTTCTCTCCCCTCCCTCCCTTTCCTCAGAGCATGAATTTAATCGGCAAACACAGTCACAGACATGTTGACAGAAGCAGGTCGCAAAAGAGGCAGAGGAAGAGGAGGAGGAGGAGGAAGGTGGTGCGAGAGGCTAGAAGGACAGGGAGAGCGAGTGGAAGCGGAAGAATACACTGGAGAGTGGGGTTTGGAGAGAGAGAAGAGGGAGCTGGCATAATGGGACTTGGATAATAGAAGAAGAAAATTTCCCTCTTGCGAGTGTTATCCTATTTTCCCTCTTTGGCCACTTCTCCTCTGCGTGTTCCAAAATGATGTCCGTAGTGGGTAAGGACATTTTTCACTTTGCAGCTAGCGCACCGGTAGGCATCATAACCTTGTCTGCTTCTAATTTCATGTGTGGATCATCAGGCACTGTATATAGAGGTCGATGCGCCGTATTAGGGGATTGTCTGGATGCTCATGCAATCTGCTTGTTGGCACTATTATTACCAGTACTGCTACCTTTTATATTATAAAACTCTAAAAACGTCGTCCTCTCTACGAATCATCTACTTCATTCATTTTATAATGCAGGGCGGACGCAAAAGTCAAGATGCCTGCCCGGTGCCTCCACCGGGATCATTTAATTAACAAGATTGGGAGCTTGACCCTTGTTGTGGACTTCCCAGTGTTGGTTTGGTTGTGAGTGAAATCCTGAATTCTTGGCTGAGCATGAAATTTAATAATTTATAATACCTCTTCACAATAAATGCGTCATAAATAATGAAAACATCGATGAAGTTCACTGTTCATTTTACTTTCGTTTGGTATGTTTGCTCGGGGGATCAAAGCTCAGAATTTTAATTTATAACTTCCAGCATTTAGAATTATTTTATTTTATTCGAAGTTTCCTTAATTTTTCTTTAGATCCATTTTTTTAAAAAAATAATTATGAGGATGGATAAATCACAGTAATCATTAGGGAAGATCCAAATTCTCTTCTCTTAATTATTGAATGGTGTTACTTTTTTTATTAAAAATAAAAAAATAAATTATTGAAATTAACTTAATAATAATCCTATATATCAATATATATATATATATGTAAATGTCAGACCACCAAAATGAATGATATAAAAATGATAATAAATCATATATTTTTAACCTGATAATAAATATCATTCTTCAGATCAATACATGTGGAGGTTGCAAAAAATGTCGACGATAGAAATTGCACGCATAAACTTGCAGGTTGAGGTAAAAGGGGAAGGAGGGATGATAATACGGTGGGACCAGCATGATCTGTCGTAATAAAGGGGGGATGGGTGTCAAACTCAAACCGGGCTGTCGGATTTGGGCTCATATCACGGGTGAATACCAGCATCAACATTATCTATCCTTCGTGTCCCCAGGTGGGCCCCCCAGCCGAAGCAAAACAAAACCAGAAGATGGATGTGGGCCCCAATCCCTCTTTCCTCCGCCTTTTCGCCACTTCATCCAATCGTCTCAACTTTCTCCCTTTTGCTTTCTTCGAACACCAAACTTGGATTCTTTAAAATAATTTGTAGAAATTTAGGAGTAAAAAAAAAAAAAAACCTTTAATTCTCTGCACCTTATTTGATTTTTGAAAGGAATTTAAAATGTTCAAAAAATAACAGTGTAAAGATTTAAAATATAAAAAAATACAAAAATTTATAATAAACTCAAATAAAATACAAAAATTAAAAGTTATATTTTTCTAATTTAAAAACTCTTCCTTTGGAACTAGGGGTGTTCACGGGATGGGACGGGACCGGGACACCCCTGTCCCGTGTCCCGTCCCGAGAAAAAGATCGGGACTGAATTTTGGTCCCGTGTTCCGTCCCGTCCCGAAAGTCGTCCCGTCCCGTTAAGAGTCGGGACGGGACCGGGACAAGATCGGGATGTCCCGCCGTCCCGATAAATGGAATAATATCAAAAAAAGATTTGAATAATAACATTCATTAAAATTTTAAATTATATAATTTATTAAGTTTAAAATCAAAACAACACAGGTACATAAATAACAATAATTTAAAATCAATTATTGAATTATATTAATCATAACTACACATTATAATAATAAATACAAATAATCTTTATATTATAAGATTAGTAACAACAGACAAGTCAAACATAACATCAAATCATTGTTCTTCTACTTTAGTGAAGATGTACTAAGCTAATTACTCTTCTAAAAATAAGCAAAAAATACGTTGTAAATAAAAGTTATTAAATAGAAATATATAAGAATAAATTATATTAATATAATTAATATATTATAAAGAAAGATATCGCCATGTTTACTCCATGCCATTAAAATTATCAATATAAAAAAACTTTAATTTTAAATAAGAATTGTAAGTATTAAAATTATAATTGATATAATTAATATAAGTATAAATTATATTAATATAATTAATATATTTAAAATAAAAAATAATATATATAATATTCGGGACGGGATGGGACGTCCCGATGGTAATCCCGTGTCCCGTCCCGTCCCGAACCTCTTTCCTGTCCCGTCCCGTAAAGTCCCGTCCCGATTATTTTTGGGCCGGGACAAGACCCGTCCCGATATGATCGAGACGATACCGGGCCAATCGGGACGGGTCCGGACTGAATACCCCTATTTGGAACGCTCACTTCAACCCACTAGAATCAAATATTGTTTGAATCAGTCTCGTTATGGAATGTGACGTATTATCCAATGTTCATGTTGCACAGTATATTATGCCACCCTAATCATTATTCCTATTCTTGCGCTTCGCCATTCGGTTCTCGTTTCTAAATGGTCAGGTTTTGGTGGAGAATTAATGTCACATTCATATATCGAAATTTTATGACTTGATTATACTTCTATTTAACCAAATAAAATAAAAATAATACTAAAATATAAAATATTGTACTTTCACTTGCACACGAGGTTTTTAAATGTTTGTTATTGCACCCATCAAAGAATGAATAAAAACCATCGATTAAAGTGGCTATGGCCAAAGTCAGAAAAGCAGCTTTTGACGTTGATGCGTGCATTACTGGTCCGGGACTGGGAGCGCCAATTTTTTTTTTTTTTCCTTTTGAACTGGTGAAACCATTTTTACTGTTACCAGCACTAACTAGTTCTGCTTCTGCAGGCATCAAAATAAATCATTAAATGAGTAGGGTATTTAATGAGGGCAAGATGGTAACTTCTCTTCTCATTTCGAAGATGACATTCCATTTCATTTCCATCCCGCTGAAAATGCCCAAACCAAAGAAATGAAAATCGCTTGGGAGCAAATTTCAGTTCCACCTTCTCACATTCCTCCTCCCCATTAACATCTGCCAAAGCACAAACGTTGCCATCTCACCCGTTTCTTCTCGACTTTGAAACATCCCTCGAGTCAAACCTTGCTAAATGAGGGTTTCACTTGAGCATGGGCGCTGAAAATTACTCAAGAACAGCACAATTACAACCCCATTGTTAAATGAATAATCATTTAACGTTGATGGAAATTGTCAAACAAAAGAGCACAAAAGCGTACAATGTTTCTTAGACAACACAGAACTCCTGCTAGTTTTCCCTTCCGTTCAAAATTTAACCAGCAACACCCAATTGGAGACTCATGAACCAGGTAACAATTTCTTTTATAAAAGATTGTAAACCAAGCACGTCGACTGGAGATCAAGGCTAACAACAAATCTTTCAACGCCAATTATCAATCATATGTGGAGATCATTGGCTTTGGATTTATATAAAACAAATACACTATAACCAGAAATCGAGGGGCGGGCAGATAAAGGGGAGGCTTTTGAAAGCAGAAAAGGTGCCACAGAAATGCCATTGACTAAGCTACACATAGTGAATGAAGCAATAGAAGCAGCAGGTTCTCGCTTCAGCTAAACAAAATTTCCTAGGTAACTGTGCCAGTTCGCTTCATCTTCATCTTCCTTTTCATCTCCATCTTCGGAGGTAGAATAAAATGGTTGAGGATCAAGGAACAAATCTCAAGTTGCCAAGCCTGTTGTCTTACAAATGGGGCACAGATTCTTCTGCATTAGCCACTGTTTGATGCAGTTCGTATGGTAGTCATGGCCACAATCAAGCGTTCCAACATCATCCCCGTTGTCAAACTCTTCCTGCACACAAGTTATAGGAACCATATGCTGCAGCGTATTATACACACGGAGAAGGTAAAGCGCGAGAAGCCAGTCACTCAGAATTACCTGACAAATACAGCAGGGTTCTGCCTCGCATTGAGACCCTTCTTCAACTGAATACTTCCTCCGTTTCATTAGTTTCAATACAGTTTCCTCGCTCAATCCAGTACTCACATTTCCAATCCGTTCTTCCAGGGCCAATAACTCCTATAACATTCGTGTAGGTTATATAACAAGAAATTCACCAGATGAAACATCAACTTTCTTCTTCTTCTTCTTGTTTTTCCTTTTTTTTTTTGGGGGGGGGGGGGCGCAGTAAAGAGAATAAGCATGGGCATCAAAATTTGGAATTTCTTCTACCTCGTAAGACATGTTATCAACATCAAGTCGCATGTCCCTATGTCGGTCATGAATATCAGCCATTCCAGAAAATACTGAATGGTCAAAGATCATAAAATCCTATCACAAAACGAAAGCATATAAGTTGGCTAGCAAAGTACACACAGGGCTAGTCAAAAACAAATTCAGATCATTGAAGGATAAATATTCATGCACTCAGGGAAGAAGCAGGATTTGAACGCAGAGGTAATTCCCCTCAATCAAAACAGACCCAAAGTGTGCCAGCTATTAAAGTATAACTTCGAAAATCCAATTGCAAGTCTGATCAGAAGTGAAAGTAAGTAAATCTGATTTTGTAGGTCAGTTAAGACCAAATTAAAAATTCAATAATAAATGCTAGGAAACATGTCTTTTAGTTGGAATTGAGGAAAAATCAAATCAATTTTGCATCCATTTATACCATTAATTCAGGAAAACTAACCTCAAACCGAATGTTCTGTCCCCTACACATGAGGCCCAGAACACTGCGGAGCTGTGCAACAAAAGGAAAAAGAAAGTGTCAAGGCTAACAGAATAGTTTGTTAAAAAAAATGCCTGAAGCAGGCAGAATGCGAAAATAATGTCTTTCATTTCCCAGTGGGCCTGACCACAATACCACAACTTCAATTATGTTAATTTGTTCAGATTCTGAAAATATTATTAACTGTAAGCTTCAAACACTGTCTCATTCATTTCGGAGTTTATCCAATGCATAGTCCACGATCCAAAAAACTGTTGACAAGTTTAAAATGATGAGAAAACAAGCTCAAAACTAGCATGCACAAGTACAAACTCATTGATTAATTATAAAGGAATAACATGTATTGGCTGAGTAAAGGAAGTCCTAAGTCTGAACTGGTGAGTATACGATGTGAGTGAAATGCAAAATTGAAAACCAGTTTTTATGTAGGTCAGTTTCTCCATACACAATTTCTGGAACGTAAATTTGAATACCATAAAAAAGGGGTTGCTATCATCAACCAGGTGCATCCATATGCTTGAGATATTCATTAATAACAAGCATGCCCTCCAATAACACGAAATATAACTTGATGGGATTAACACAAAAAACTTGTGTAGCAGGTGGCCAAAAGGGAAGTAACAATTCTGAGGAAGCGGTAACCACTGGACCAAGGGATAGTGCTACTATATGTAACCAAAAGAGCAAGGGAAAAGGGAGACCAGATGAGCAATTTAAGCTGCCATAGTAGTGAGCGGTTTGAAGGGGGTTTTATGAGTAATTCAGCATCAGAGAGAAGACATGACATTTGTGGGAGAAAAAAAGGGTGGTGCACGCTTGCCTCAGGAAAGCCGGTTGTGTCTTTCCCATTCTTGGTCAGTTTCTCTGTGGGGTAATTGGTGCTGGGTTTTGACTTATACCAGTGCCTAAACTTCTTGTAGAACTCATACTGTGCTATCTTATATTTGGAGTATTTCAAAACCAAAAATCCTTCCTCGTTTAATTGTCTCTAGCTCTTGGGGATGTTTGTGTGTGTTGGTGTATACTAGGCATTCTAACATAACTATATAAAAGCAAGAAAATAGTTAATTGAATACAGACCTCAGATCCAAGTCTACCACTTCCTTCACTGGCAACAGCCAGAGTTTGCAATGAATAGGGAAGCCTGAAGTTGCTATCACCTCGCCTCTCCACCCATGGTGATATTGAGTGCGATTGATGACGTCCTTGACTTCCAGCTCGAGATGATGGTGCCCTTGCTTCAGATAAAGTGATAGGAGCAGAGCGCAAGAAAGAATTGCTATTGCTGAAACCTCCAGCAGCCTCAGAAACAGATGACAACAATGATCGATGAACATAATCAGATAACCTCCGTGGATGATGTAGAGGATTGGGACGAGAAACCCAGGATGGAATAGATGGTAAATTGAAGGCTGAACTCAATCCAGTATGCGGTGAGGAAGTAACATTTCCTGATATATTTAAATTTGCACTACTTGAAGCTCTATTGGTTGGACTCCGAACCGAATTTCTTAAATCAGCCACTGGAACAAACATTGGATCATTTATGCTTCTAGACATGCTTCTTGAGCTTCCTTCTTCATATAGTTGAGTATCCCTGTCTGGCCAAATCATTGAGTTTGACAAATGGCTGTTTCTTGAGTTAGAGCTTCCACTCCATCTAAATGATGGCATATTCCTGCGTAAAGGAGAACTGGTTCCAAAGGGCTGGCTTTGTGGAACGATATCTGCAGATGGCGCTGACCTCAAATCCATAGAGCCATCAACAGGACAAAAACTTTGTGTCATAGGAGAACATGAAGGAATTGTAGAACGTCTAGTCACACTGTCATTGGAGAATGCAACAAAAGGAATGGAATCCTGTTGATTTGAAGGATTTATCCTCAAGCGAGAATTCCTCAGGAAGCTATTTGAGCTTCTTGCAACATTCAAATTATCAATGCTCTCTGAAGATTCATCACCCACATCCCGGCCAGGTCTTGAACTTATCAATGCTGATGTAGCAGATCTGCTTAAACTGCTCCAAGAATTACTCTGAGTAGGAAGTGTATGCCAAGCACAGTTTTCTGTGTACTGGCTGCGGCTAGAACTTTCACCTTCTGAAGATTGTCCAACATATCCTTCAACAGCCTTTCTTTTACAGGATACACGCTGGGCATCAGTAGAATACCCCAGCCTACCACTACTATTATCTACCATGTTACTTCCAGAAGGATGAGCAAAGGGCGCAGGACCAACAGTAGGTGGGATAGGCTCATTTACTGATCCACTTGGTTTGTTCAAGCTAGGATGCTCAAGATGCTGCCCCATATTAAAGCCGGCATCTGCCAAACTGGCATTTAGGTTGAGATTCTGTGATACAGAATGAGGATTGGAGTTGTTCATACACGTAGGACTTGTATTGACATTGTCCAATGAAGGTAAATTGGTTGATTCAAACTGCCACCCTAATCTTGATCCAGCACCAGCACTCGTTGAAGATGACCATCCAAGTTCTCTTTTCTGCTCGTCATTGTTAATTTCAATATGTGAATCACTGGAACCTGGCTCACCAATTCTCCAATTATTGACGCTCTTCCATTCATGGTTAATTGAATTTGCATACAATGGGTTCACATCACCAGGTGAAAGCATAATTTGAGGGCTTTGATTTTCTAAAGGGTTCCTCGTGCCATCCCAGCAAATCTGCTGATCCACGGTAGCATTACTTGAAGTAGATCCACAATCAAATTCCAAGGTTTCAGCCAAGGAACCTATTCTACCCCTTGTCCCTTGCATCGGGAGGATTTGTAAGTTTCCCTGTTTAGACGTTAAGGAATGTATAAAAAGAATTCCTCAATAGAGCGTCATGTCACTCTGTGTTTCAAAAAATCCCTGCAACAAAGAGAAAGTGATCAGTGGGCAAAAAGAACAGGCTTGCCTCAAACAGTTCCATGACTAAGTAAATGTTTCAAGTCACATCAAACAGTACCATTTGGTTGTCCTGCACCATGAGGCTTCAAAAACCTATAAAAATATTTATTATTGTGTTTATTAATATCTAAGAGCATTCCTGAATGTTGTAGGCCTGCCCCTCCCCTCCCCTCCAAAACCTCCCCCCCCCCCCCAATTGGAGGGTTCCCTCCCCTTCCACCCCTCCCCCTCCCTCCCTTCCAACCAAATATAAAGGTCTAAAAAATTGCAAGTGGTTCTCACTTATTACAATGATTTAGTTCCAAACTTCTTCACAATTCCATACTGACATGATAAAAGTAGATATCATGATAATGACATGAACGCAGCAAGCACTAGCAGCTCAGTCTCATGCACTAACACAACAAAACTTTTATCATTCCAATCAAGCAGGTTTATTTTATTAAAGCAACTGCAGCAAGGTCGAGACAACCAGAGATAGGGTATACATCCATATCAGAATAAATCTGTGTCTGCTTCGGTAAAATGTCAAATATCGACTGCAAAGTAGCTTAAATGCCGCCAAAACATCGTGCTACCAATTGATAAAGTGGACATCTCTTAAATTACAAAACTCGTAGCCATAAATAAAGCCAATATGATTAGGTCAATGACGTTTATAGCCACATGATGCAGCACTTGTATGCATTTTCATTTCCACGCATTACAACGAGGAATTAACAAGTATAAGTTCGAGCGTGTAAATAAATTCTACTAATGCAGTATTGCCTTTTGATTAAAGTCATCGAAAATTATTCAAGAAAGAAACAAAATGGCAGGCAAACAATAAAGTTAACTCCTTTCCGAGAAGTAAAAAACAGATTTGAGTTTCCTCCCAAGATCAGCTTGACCAACAACAACTGAGTTTAATCCTTTCAAGACCAGGCTGAACAGAAGGTCCTAGCAACAACCAAGACTAAAAATAAACGCCACAAAGTTCAATGTATGAAACCGATTACGAATATGGCAGCGTGAAAGATTCAATAGCAACCCACACAGCACCACAAAATTTGAAACGTTAATTAAACCCTAAAAATACTGAAAACTACCGGAAGAATCAAACTTGATGATATTTGAATCCTACCATTTCACCGACCGATCAAACCATGAGATGAAAACAAAAACAAGAACTTGGGAAATGCCTTGAAGGCTTACCAGATGAAAGCAAAAAAAATCCTGATCTACTAAAAAATCAGAGGATGAAACTCGGGGAATAAAGCAAGCAAGCTCTAGCCTGTGCTCCCAGGGATAGCTGTTTCTATTGATTTATTAGTTGGGGAAGCAAAAGACGCAGAGAACAGCCCCAGAAAAACGTAAGGGGTAGAAGGCAGCGCCTCTTTTTTGCCAGAGCCTATTGATGGGAGACATGAAAACAGAGATAATGGAGGTACAAAATCAGGGGATGCAATTTTTAATCTATGGTCAAATACGTTAGCCCAGAACTATGGTCAAAAAGGAAAGTGGAGAAATTATCATGCACTGATAATGATGATCTCATTTAAGTTTGTTTTATTTATTTTTGGTAACGGATGAACCGAAATATTTTCGTTGTCAATTAATTTAGATTTGACATGCTATTCACAAAATGGGCATATGAGATTTTATTGAAGAGTGAGGCACATGCTATACTATCTAATTTAATTCAAGCTGGTCCGGAGGCGTGAAAGCATTCATTCGTAATATTTAAATATGAAAATGGAATGAGTAAGAATTACTTTTAAAATACAATCTAACGTAACAGAACTTCCTTGTGAGACGGTCAGAGCTAAAGAGCAAAGGCCACAGGTAGGCTGTTTCTGTTTGGCCCCTTGCCTCCGTGTTTTTATTTTCTTTCCCTAACAAAGTAAAGGCGTTAACGAGACAGCACAGAGTGAAAATGAGGGTACGCTCTGCATTTCCATCCCCTTCACGCCAACCACCTCTGACTTCTCTCCTTCCTTTTTACCATTCAAATCGCATTCACATTCACATGCTTCTCCTTTTTGATTGAGAGTCGTGACTTTAGGTCCTACTTAATTTAATTTGTTGCCATTAAAAAAACCAAGAGTATATAATTATTATTAATATTATCACACACGTGACGTTAGTTATCACAACAAAGACTCCGAACATGATAAGTGGAATCTGACTTTTTTTTTTTTTATGTGAGGTTGGTTTTTATGAATTTTGACCGCATTTAAGGAGTTTCTGTTTGTGAGGAACCCATAATTGATGGTCTGGAAAATATAAAATGACAAAAACATGGACACGTGAAGAGGGCTATGTTTCGTGTGAAGGAATTGATAGGGGCAGCTTATAACCAGACGGTGACTGCATTACCATGATAGCTTTTGGGGAAGGGAAAGGAGCAGGTGAGGCCACCCACTTTGTACATTAAAATTTGGTGTGGTAGGAAGAGGCTTGAATAGCGAATCCAATTCAATTAGTGGCAGCTGTTAGTTCTGCGGTCTCTACTTTTAATAGCCGCAGAGGCTAGAGAGCAGCTTCTTCGGCTAAAGCTTCCCAATAGCTTTAACGGGCGCCACCTCTCGTATCAACGGTGACCATTGTATTTTCACACACACACACACACACCCACAAGGAAAACTAGAACCTGTTAGTACCAAATCAGAGCATGAAGGCCAATACAATCACGTTGCATCATCCTCTAAAGATCCTTGGGAGCTTGATGAATGGCATGAAAACCTAGTAGAAATGAAACTCCCCATTTAGCAAGAAAATCCATCGCTTTATTCCCAGTAACATGCCTCATTTTCACACCCCATCTTTGGACCAACAAAGATTTAGCAGTAGCAATGGCATCAAGATCTTCATGCTCCATGTTAGTTTCACTAGATAAACTCTCCAGTGCCTCTGTAGAATCTGACTCAAGAATGACTTTGTGAAATCCTAAATCCCAAGCCATTTTCAACCCATGAACATGAGCGGTAATCTTTGCTGAGAAATTATCGCCCCTAGTTAGACGGTAAACAAACCCAAAGATAAAATGTTCCTTATCATCACGAAGGAGACCACCATTGAAAGCCACCCTTGTTGTAGAAGAACAAGCTCAATCAACATTCAATTTGACCCAACCATCCAACAAGCATTCCCACCGGTTTGTAGATTGTATACCAGTTACTTTCTTGAAGTTAATCTCACCTTGCACCTTCTTCAAGCTACTTAAACAAGTATGTGCTAGTGTCAAAATTTCAAGATAGGTGCAAGCTCACCCTCAAAGATAAACAAACTGTGTCGCTTCCACAATTCCCAAAGAGAATGCTGAATAATGCATTCCAGACTATAGTGTCTTCAGTAGCCCTATCACACATGCTCCACCCCATCCAGTTACTGAGGTTAATATTGAAAAATTGACTCCATGTTTCGGGTGGGACCAATTACTGCCACAGAGCTTTGCTTTGAGCACAGTCATAAAAAACATGAAGCATGTCCTCAGTTTACGTACCGCAGATAGCACATTTGTCCTCCTGACAAAGACCTCTTCGTTTCCTTAAGTGATTGGTTAGTATGCTATTCTGAGACACCATCCACAAGAACAATTTGCATCGTTGGGGGGCTTTCACCTTTTAAAGTTTTTCCTAAAATCTGTCTGGTCAAGATTCAGTATTGGAGATTACTTCATATGTAGATTTCATCGAGAAGTCTCCAATCTTTGTCCAATGCCATCTAGCCCCCGTACCATGATTAATCCTTTTAACACCATCCCTCCTTTTTCCCAGGTGCCTTTGATCCCAGCCCAGACATTTAATCTCAGTCATTTCATATTAATACATGGCATTAAATCGTTGCTACAATTATATTCGTTGCGGACAATTTAGATCCACAAATCATCTCTTCGCTTAATAAGACCCCATTTAAGTTTCATAAGAAGCGCTTGATTATGGTTTTCTGAGTGTCTCAGTTCCAACCCCCTATTTTTATTTGGTTTACAAATGTCATCCCAAGCTAATAAGTGGATCTTCTTTTTCTTGTCTGAGCTCCCTTATAAGAAGTCTCTATTACACTTATCGACGGTCAAGTGCTAGTAGGGAGAAGTGTGGTTTGCATGACATGACTAGGAATGGCCTAAGTCATAGGTGTCGTCGGAATGGTATGTCTTATAAAAGAAAATTTATTAGGCTTCTAATTCATAAGTCTGTTTTAACTTTATCCACAGTTTTATGGAAAGTTTCCTTCCTTACTCTCTTGTGCATTAAAGGTACCCTAAGATACTTCCCCAAGTCTGTAGATAACGTGAACTCCATAAACTGACTAATCTCATTACATTTATTTGTACTAACATTCTCAAAGAAGCAAGATTAAGTTTTATTAGAGTTAACCTTCATATAAAGGAAAACAAAAAAACCTGAAGGATTTGCTTAATAACTCAGGCTTATTGCATAGAAGCCTTAGAAAAAAGGATGACATCACTGGCAAAAAATAAATGCCATATTGGAGAGCCATTCTTGTTAAGACAGATAGGCTACCATTTTCCATCATTCACATGTTCTTGAATAAGATGAGCAAGCTTCTCCATACATATAACAAAGAGATATGAGGACATGGGATTACCCTATCTAACCCCTATAATTGGATTGAAATTCTCAGCCTTGAACCCATTCTAAAGTAATTGCGTATTCACAAATGAAATGGCAGTAGAAATTAACTCTACAAGGTTGGGTGCCAAATTTAATTCCTTTAAACAACTAGCCATGAAATTCTAATTAACACGATCATAGACCTTCTCAAGGTCAATCTTAATAGCCATAAAAACTTTCTTCTTTTGAAAATTCCACATGGAGTAAATTATTGCTTATGCAACTATGATATTATCAGAACTATGAGGACTCAAAATGAAACTACATTGGTTAGGAGTTATAATGTGAGGAAGGAAAGATCTAATCCTCTTAGAGACTACTTTTGTAATAACTTTATAAATAACATTACAAAGACTAATCGGTCTCAAATCTCTAACCATCTCTGAAGGGTTATTCTTTAAAATAAGCACAATTAACGTACCATTTACTCATTATTGATTACTTTATCTTTTGCATAATTCATTGTAGTTCTGCCCTATCTTATTGGAGTCATACTAATTTCCCTAATTTTAAGAGAGCCATTGAGATTGCTTTGAGGCAAATTGAGTTTCTTAAAGCTGGTGCATTTATCAAGGAATGCTGAAACCAAGTGATTTCCCTCGCTGCTGATTTAGAGCACTTATAGAAATGTGAAGAATCCTATTGGTGGCAAAGATCTCGTGTGAATTAGCTCAATGGGGGTGATATGAATACTCATTTTTTCTACTCGTTGACTGTGGCTAGAAGTCAAAGGAATCAAATTGTTAAGCTGAAAAAACCTGATGGCTCTTGGATTGAACCTGAAACTGATATTACTTGTGTAGCTGTTGAATTTTATATTGAATTATTTGCTAAGGGTAACATCTCAGATCTTCAATTGGTATTGAATTATGTATCACCCTATATTAATGATATTCCAAATAAATGGATTACTTTCCCTGCTAATTTAGATGAAATTAAACAAGCTGTGTTTTAACTTGGCTGCTACAAAGCTCCTGGTCCTGATGGTTTCAATGGGCATTTTTACCAAAATACCTGGATAGAGGTACACCACACTCTCTTTTCTTTGGTTAATAATTTTCTATCGGGTGATACCTATTTGGGCAAGTTGAATGATACTAATTTGATTTTAATTCTAAAAGTAGATAGACTTGAGTCTAATAGCCAGTTTAGGCCTATTAGTTTATACAATTTTACCTATAAGTTGATCTCAAAGTTACTTGCTAATAAACTAAAAGTTGTTCTTTATTATTGTATCTTACGCCAGTAGTGTGCATTTGTTCCAAATCACCTTATACAGGACAATATTTTCACTACTTAAAGAGAAAGAAAACTAGTAATGACTTTGATTTTGCCCTCAAAATAGACATGAATAAAGCTTTTAACAAGCTTGAATGGAATTTCATTGAAGAAGTAATGAGAAAGATTGGATTTTGTAATTTTAATATTCAAATTGCTAGTAAATCAATGGCCTAAATCGCTCCAGGAAGAGGTGTCAGACAAAGGGACCCCCTCTTCCCTTATCTATTCATACTTGCTAGTGATGTTTTTTCTCGCATGCTGAACTTTCATGTTAAAAATGGAGATTTACAAGGTATAAAAATTACTGAAGGCTACCCCATGATTACTCATTGTCTCTTTACAGATGATACTATTTTGTTTCTTAATGCCTCTTGAAGGAATTATAGCACTATGAAGGAGCTTCTCACAACTTATTGTAATGCTTTAGGTCAACGAATCAACTTTGATAAATGCTCAATTTTCTTTTCTGCTAATGCATCTGTGGAAATTAGAAATGTTGTCTATAATTACTTGCACATTCCTAATGTTGATGATCTTGGATTTTACTTAAGACTCCCTATTCTTTAAGGTAGATCTAAAATGGGTGCACTTGCTTATGTGAGGGATAAAGTAGGAAAGAAAATTCATGGTTGGCATTATAAATCACTATTGTTTGCAAGGCATGAAGTAATGTTTAAATCTATTGTAAATGCCATACCAATCTTTCTTATGATATGCTTTAAATTTTCAAAGAGGACTTGCAAAGAGCTTGATAGCATGGTAGCAAATTTCTTTTGGGAAAATTCTGTTGATAGGAGTAACATTCACTAGAAGGCTTGGTCAAAGATGTGTTCTGTAAAACATGATGGGGGTCATGGTTTTTAAGACTTTATGAATTTTAATGATGCTCTCATCGCTAAATTTGCTTGGCAATTGCTCAATAATCTACATCAGCTTTGGGTTAAAGTCACGAAAAGCATTTATTTCCCTAATGCCTCTTTCCTAAAGGCTGTGAAAGGTTCGCATGCATCATGGGCTTAGAGTAGCTTACTTACAAGTAGGGAATTACTTGACAAACACCTTTGTAGGAAACTAGATACCGGTATTGATATCAAAGTATGGTTTGATAAATGAATTCCTAGTTTGCCTAATTTCAAAGCTATTATTATTGGTAGAGCAACCATTAATGAAGACCTTAAAGTAGCTAAGCTTATTATGAATGACCAATGAGACTTGTCCTCAATTTCTAATGCTTGCACTCCCGAAACTCTTACGGGTATTTTGAATATACATATCCCCAAGCATTTGACAGCTAATTCTTTTGTTTGGATCGCTGTAAATAACAGGGCCTACTCTGCTAAGATTGGTTATAGATCTTCTTTGGCTCGTTTATCTCCATTAGTCAATAAATCTCCTAGCTTTTCATCCACAATTTCAAGTGATCTCTAAAAATGCATTTGGCACCTGAAGCTTCAACCAAAAATCAAACACTTTCTTTAGAGAGCCCTGAACAACTTGCTCGTTGTAACATCCCAATTTAAATTTTAATAGTTAATTTGAATTAATAGAAATTTAAAAAAATAATATTTAAAGGTAAATAAATTAGTAGAAAATGATCATTAAATCTAACTTAGGATATAATTCTAAATTAAATTTTTTTAAAAAAAAATTAATTAAAAAAAATATTATTAAATTATTATTATAAAAAAAAAAGGTATGCAAAAAAAAAGGAAGAAGAAGAAGAAAACGAATTTGCTTCGTCCGCCGCCTCAACAGTAACAATAATAAAATAATAATAAAAAAAAGAAGAAGAAGAGAGAGAAAATAATTTAAAAAATGTGGGACCCACTGAATTTTTATAAAAACTCACCTGTTCCTTCATTTCTTCATTCCTTCTTTCGTGCGTGAGCTTCGGCAGAGAGAGCATCTGTGAGCCAAATTCACCGGTGCTGGGTTTTAAGGTAAGAGTTTTTAATAGGATATTTAGGATGTGATTTTAAGCTTTTCAAGACTAAGTAAGTGTTCTAAAATTTTTTCTTAGTCATCCTTTTTCTTTTATTTCTGAGTTTGTAGTGGTAGAAAATTTAAGATCTGGAAGAGGGATGAATTTATGTTGAATAAATATGATTTTTGAGGTTGTCAGTAGTATAATAAATGTTCTAGAGTATAAATTTATTGATGATCTTTGAATCTGTGGCTTATGGATCAAATTTTAAACTAGATCTGAAAATATATGTTGATTTATTGAGGTTTAGATGATTATTTGGGATGAGAAATGAATTATTATGGCTATAGGATTATGATTCTAAACTAGAGACTCAATTTTTAATTTTTGGATATTTTAGGTACGAATTTATAAAATAAAAAGAAAATTTTGATAATAGAAATTAGTTTAAAATTTGATTTTTAGATTATTAATGTTTATTAATAATTAAAAGAGGAGTTAAAAATTATACTTAATAGTATTAACTATAGATTTGTATTAAGATTGAGATTAGGAATTATGTTATATTTTTAATTCTATTATTAGAATTATTTTATTAGTTTCAAAAATTGAAACTAATATTTATAAATAATATGTTATTTGTAGATTGTATTACTGGTGAAGATTGTGGTGAGAGAGAAATTTCAAGGAATAATTTATTGAAAAAAAGCCACAAGGTAACCATGCTTTTAATTTGTGATTAGTGTTACTTCATGTTAATTGGGTGATTATTGAGAAAATTATGAATTTTGTAATATTGTATAATTGTGCAAAATTATTATGAATTTGTTTGATTATTGTGGGAGGTGTTGGGAGACTTGCTATTGTTGTTGTATTTATATGCCACGTGATACGCCCCTATTGGAGCTCAATAGGTGGCTTGTAAGGGCTCGGGCTAATCTACCTTTGGCCGGGTAATTTAGCACCGAGTGAGGGCTACGGCTCGAGGTTAATGGAGGGATATAAGGATGGTTGTTTGTGTGTATTGTAATATTTCTTATATTTGTTGGAATTATATTATTTTTAATTTTTACTTAATAAGTACACACTTAACTGTTTGTATACACTATCATAAATTGGCTTTGGTTACTGGGACTTTTAAGTCTCATTATGTGGTTAACAATTTTCAGGAGAAGAGCCACGAGTGACACGTAGAGGAGTCCCAGAGACTTAGTGGTATAGATCCACTGTCTCTTTTGGGTATTTAATTTATGATTTATAATGTGTTATATTGCCAATATTAGGGCTTTTTGTTTATTGTCAATTATATGAATATATAAATGTAATCATGCCTTTCAAACTATTTCTATTTTTGGTACAATTTGGATGACTGTAATTTTAATATTTGGTTTACTTTGGATTGGTTAAAATGGCATGATTATAAGACCAAATAACTGGCTTGTGTTGAAAATTGACTAAATTGCTTATTTTACTTGTTGGGAGTATGAGGATAGACAAATGTGATTTAGTTTACTTATTGGGAGTATAAGGATGGACAAATGTGATTTAGCCTAATGGCATGTGGGAGATAAAAATTTATCTGAAATGTTATAGTGTGTGAGTTGAAGCCAATTATAAAATATATTATATTGAAATTATTGATATAAAAATGTGTTGGGTGGCTGTAACCCAACTATGGTTGAGTTAAATTATTTTAAAAAAAAAATTTTTGGTATGTTACACTCGTAACCAGAGAAGCAATCTACAAAAGAAAATGTGCTGTAGACCCCCTTTGCCCAATTAGCAAGATACATCTTGAAGCCTGGTATAGTTGCTATTTAACTTTGAAAATTAACCCTGCTGATATATCCTCGTTTGATTAATGGTGCAGTAACTTTTTTCTCCAAGATTCTATTTTGGATGTACATTGCAAATCTCTGTTAGAATATTTGGAAGTTAAGGTCTGCCTATTTTTCTCTTGTGCTATAATTGATCCTTTTACTATTGTCTGCAACTGTTGAGTTTTATTTTGCTACACATGAGGAAACTCTTTCTATTGCTAATGTTGATCCTGCATCTCATATTTAGCTTCCTCCTTCTTTAAATGAAAATAAAGTCAATTATGATGCTTCTTATTCAGCATCCTCTGGAAATGCTGGCATTGGTATTGTTTGGAGTGATCACTCATATGGTTTCATCAAGGGCTAGTGCCAAACAATCAATGTGTCTTTTGGTTTTATAGCCAAGCTACTTGCTTGTCAAAAAGCTATCTCTTTGTTATCTTCTAAAAGCACTCATAAATTTGTTGTTGAGGTAGACTGTCAGGACTTTTATATAGCTTTATCAACTAAAAGGTGGAATTAGTGTAATTAGTCTTTCCATAGTCTTTTAGCAGATTTGATTGAGAGTTTTGAGTCCTTTACATCACTTCACTTTTCTCTAGTTCGACGATCAGGGAATATTACTGTGGACTATCTCGCTGCCTCTATTTCAAAAGGAGTAGAACCTTTAGGTTGGGTTTTCTGAACCTTCACTCCCTCATTTTACTTTGCTCTTCAAAGACTTAAGCTCTTGTCAAAACTACTTGCAGCAACAGGCTCCAAAACATGATCATGAAGGGATTGGCTAATGTGCTTTTATTTTCTTTATTATGTTTTGGCTTTGTCTTTGGCTTATGGCTTTGAATTATGTTACTCTACTTTTGTTTAATGTTATTATCCATTTTCGATATAAAAAAATTACCATTTACTCTCTGTGCTTTCTTTCATCCCCCCCGCTCTTTCTCTCTCTCTCTCTTTCCATCCTAGCTAAAAAGCTAATTCCTTTGCCTGTAATCTCTCACCTATAAGCTATATATGTTGAAGAGAGAGGTCACGATGAAGATTAACTAAACCACTTTACCAAAAAAAAAAACACTAAAGCAAGTTCTTAAACTGTCCTGTCCATTTAGAAGGGTTAGATAACTAACGAGACAATCAAACCCTTTGGAAACTATTAGGACCCCAATTACTAATTTCAAGGTAAATGAGTGGCCTCCTGCCAAATCTAATGGTGCATAGCCTTTATGAAGAATATTAAATTATATTAAAAAATTAAATATAACTTTAGTCGACACTTAATACCTGACTGCCCTCTAACCTTATTCCCTATTATATTAAAAAAAATGCCCTATTGGCATCCTCATCCTATCATTGGAAGGTCTTGAATTCAATTGTAATAAACTTGTTTTGACTAATTTCTTGTACTAAAAAAAAGTATCAAATAAAAATAACTACTCCTTCTATTAAAAAATATAAAGAAATTAGATGTTAAAAAATGTAAAGTATTTTTAGTCTTTTAAGGTGTAATAATTTTTTTTCAAAGTACTCATATTGATTAATGACTTTATATTTATTATAGGATGTTTAACATGGGTAAATGCCAAAAGATAGGATTTAAAAGTAGGTAACTACTTTATTGTGGATGAGATTCAGTTAAAAATGTTTTATATTTTTTAACAGAGGAAGTATACATCAAGCATAAAGTATGATATACTAAAATAAAAAATAAATATTTATCATATTTCAATGATGACAAATATACATGCACAATGCACACACATATTATATTCAATGTTTAAAGAAATCGGATCAATATGATCTCCTTTGATTGTTAAAAAGTAATGAAATAGAATGGATTAAAAAATTAAAATAAAAATGAACTAAATCACACTTTATGTCATGTTAAATATAATAAAACTCATTAATATATATTATAATGTAAAAATTATTATACTCTTCAAAAATTTCATAAATTATTATTCACAATCTCATAAATTAAATTACTCCTCTTTCTTAAAATGTGATCACCTATTTCATTTGATAATCTTCTTTTTACTTTAATTTTTTTAATTCCTTTCATTCCATTTCTTTTTAATAAGTATATGGGACCAAATTAAAATCATGACACCATGGTTATTTTTATATGATCATTTGGCTGGATCAAATTCGAGCCCAATTCAATTGATGAAGCATGTTCAAACAGGTTATAATTAAATCAACATGCTTTAAATTTAAATACTGCATGCTTAAAATAAAGAAAATAATAATGTATAATAATAAAAATGAATATTAAAATCTAAAGATAGTATCTCATCAAAATAAAAAATCGACACTCCATGTTCTTTCTCCAAATTCATGATCATAACATTTCGAGGCCAGCTTAACTTGTTCTCTAGCCCCGTCTTTCCCCCCTTGCGAACTAGACATTGTCTGCTTCATAATTCAACCGATCAAAACAATTAGCTTGTCTAGTTCTCAGAAAATGATCCATCTGCCGCTCACAATTATTTTTGAAACAGCAAAGTAGATGTATATTAATATAGATCCTCCTGGTTTGGTTAACATTGTGAAACACAATAGTAATAAAGATGATAATAATTTCGCTGTGATTTGCGAAACCGATACATTTGGCAGTCATGTCAGCAGAAAAGGGTGGAGTGGGGTGGGCAAGGCATGAATGGTTGGTGAAAAGAGAAATATTTAAATAAATTAAGTATTTCACGTTATTTATAATTTATTTAATTAAAATATTTTAAATAATTTAAATAAAAACTTATGTGATATTTTTTAAATTAATTTTATTTTTATAATAAAATACACATTTAATTTCTTACATTTTCTCATTCTATTATCATTATTTTTAAAATTAATTAATATTTAATATCATCTAAATATTATGTTTTTATTGGAGAGATTATAAATAATATTATGCACCCAATTTACAATATTTCTCTGGTGAAAAGCATGATAAGGCATTAAAGGAAGTAAATTTTATAAATGTTGGAAGCAGAACCATGAGTAAAGCAACAATAAATGCCTCAGGTATGGTATTCTCTCTGTTCTAAATTATAGGACACTTTAAAAAAAAATTTTCATTCTAAAATGTAAAACACTTTAGATAAATTAAAATTTTATTAAATATACCAATTTTAATATTACCCTTTCTCTTTCCATAATTATTTTTTATCCATTCTCTTTTCAATGTATTAAATAATAGATATTTTAAAAATTTTTATTTTTATTTTGAAAAAATAACATTATTAAACATATTTAATAACATTTATTAGTATGTAAAATTTTATCTAAAAATATCTTATAATTTAAAATAGAGAAAGTATTTTTTTAAAATTCATTTTTTCTTTAAATATAAAAGAAACTATAATATTTTTAAACAATTAAACAGCTTTTATCTTTACATTAAAAAATATTAATTATAACTCCTGCCATGATATTAATTGTAATATTATTAGAGACAAGACAGAAAATGTACTATAATTTTATGTGATTTTAATTAAATAATAAATTTTGATTGATGTGCTGGATTCAAGGCAATAAGTCGTGTGTGTAGGAAAAAAGAATGCAGGTGCTTCGGGTGTAGACAGAGACACAGAGAAAGGGGATGGGACAAGCTAGCTTTTGCTCTCTCCCAGTCCACAAGTTGTTGCCGTCACAAGGTGTTTTAAATTGATGCACAATCGACCAACAGCCTTACTGCCCAAACTGATACATATAGACATGCCACAGGCAAAACAAGAAACCCTGCTCCACTTGCAGAATATAAGCACCCACTAGAAATTACTAGTTAGGTTTAGCTAGCAAAAGCAGTCCTGCATTGAAAAATAATTCATAATCTTGAGAAAACAAGTGAGCACACGTTGGCACGTTAACATTGAAAAGCAAGGGAGAACGAAAGGGCAAATGATATACACCAAAATTAGCTGTATAAACACTCCCGCTGCAGACCTACTGTTGGGGCTCCCGTACGAACCAGAATTCTAATTTCACTTACCAACCCCTGTGCCAACGTAGAGGAAGAGACAAAATCACATAAATAATGGCATGCAAAACACATCCATATCCAGACTCCTGAGAAGAACAACTCTATCTTTTCAAGCCCTGTTAATGTCATTTTATGCAAACTCAAACTACGATAATTGTCATTCTCTCTGAACTCTAAACCCAGAAGACAACCATCATCAAGCAAAGTTGGGATTCCCGTCAAATCAAACATCTTTATTCGGGAGTCAACATATCAGTTTCAAACCTACACTTCAATGGAACAATAGACGAGTCAGCAAGTTTTTATTAGGATAGATAAGCTAGTGTTTTGCTATTTTGCCTTGCCCCATTACTCCACCCTTAAATGTCATACAAAATCGTCTAGTACTTTGCTTCTGCCCAAGAAAAGGTGTGAAACAGAAAACAGAATAAGCTAGAAGTCTTCCTATGAGACAATCTCTAAGCAAATGGCCTTTCACCAGGCTTATGAGAAACAAGTCTTCATCTGACGAAATTGGTAGGTTTTATTACATTACTACCTTACTTGGGTAAAATTTGCATGTTTCATTTACCAAAGCTAAATATATCACACTCTGACAGTAATATTCCAGAGCAATGGCCTTTCATTAGATATCTGGAAAATAAATAACTGCATGCCCATATTAAAGATCTGCTGAATAACTCTTCAAGAAGGGTTCAATAGTGTATTTACAATCATCTATTGATCTATCAACAAGCTATCTTAACAAGTGAAGTGACCCTTCCACTTCATTTGCTGCAACCTCATTTGAGACTATGTTTCTTCACTTTATAGGGAAAAAAAGGGTTACTGAATATTCTAAACCCTTGTGTATTTGCAGGGTTGTTTACCCATTCTAAATACAGCTGTTTCAGATCATATGTATCATGAGATTAGGACTACTATTCACTTATCTTTCACAATCAACCGATTCAAGCTAGATCATCCAACTCTATGAAATCCTCCTCAAGAATTGAAAGTATATGTTGCTGAGATGTCAATGCATCGACAAACATCGCGCCACCACCAGGAAGTCCAGAAAAATTTACCTGATAACAAGCATAGGCAAAAAGAAAACATGAGGAAAAATAAATAAAAATGACACTGTTTTGGTTTTATATTAAAGATCAAGAAATGCCATACAAAAGGTGTATTGACAAAATGGCAATCTAAAGCCCAAAAACAGGGACATGCTTCAAACAAGCAGCCAAGTCATCATGCTAACTATTCAACCAGTAGAGCTATCTGCTAATCACTGATTTTGATTTCCCCCTTTAAAAGAGTAGATATCAATTATAACCTTGCAATGAGGGGAAATATAATAAATAAAATTGTACCGGATACACATTTGTATATCTCCAATTTTTCAGAGCATTAATTTGGCACAGTTGAATTTTCAGTGACATACAAGGCAGCAGAAAGGCAGCCACATTATACAATTTTGTCCATTTCTTTTAAAAAAATGCAACTTCACAGAAGTGATATAGAAAATTATTAACTGCTTTCCAGCATCAGTAGCCCCTAATTCTGACTAAAACTAAACATCGCAGACCATACAGATGCAGAGCAGACATTTGTTATCAACAACTAGGAAAAAATGACAACAAAACAGAAATAACTGCTAAGGAACTATATGAGTTCAAGCAAAATGCTAGCTAAGTAAAAATCCTTCACAGAAGTAAATCAGGTTTGTACACCCAGCTTGAGAATAAAAACTATATATAATACAAGTACACAAGCAGTAAAGAGAATAGCTTTTCCTGAGTCACATATTAGAAATTGCAAAGAGGAATGGCAAAGTTGAATATATACTACCGTTTGACTGTCTTGAGGATCTGCACAACGCTGGACAGTAGCAACAGAAGCTGCTGCAGGTGCAATTTGATTCTTATCTAGTTCGCTAGCAGGTTTCAAGGCAGACACTGAAATCTTTCTATCAATGGAGCAGCCACCACACATTTGAGTCTCAATTATATCAGGCAAAACACATTCATCATGCTGAATGCCAATGTGACGTACAGCTGAGAAACTTTCCTCTGCGCATGAACTCAGACCATTCTCTGACACGCTATTCTTATGACACGCTCTAAAAAATACTCGACAAACAACAAATGAAGCCTGCATAAGAAATAAAGATATGAGGAAACCCTGCAGAAAAATATAAGTAATAAAGGAAGTAACTAAATTCTTAATACTTACTGAAAATACAAGGGAACATAACAAGGGAACACTTTTGTCTCTTCCACAAGGTAATCATTAGAACATGAAGGAACTAAATACCTTCAAGAAAGAAAGCGTAGAAAAAGAGAGTGCCAAACAAACAGAAGATAGTGTGATTACTCCAAAATTATGAACTTAGGAATTCAACAAAGAACGCAGACAGGCTTAAATTATGGGTTTATAGTCTGGGAAATGCCATTAAACAAAAGAATCATGACGCAAAAAGTATACAAGTGTCTTCCAACAACATATACATAGACAAAGAAGGGTAATTTAAGTACAACTTTCTCTTTTGTCCAACGAATTTCCGGAAAATTGAAGCTTTGGAAGTAGGCAATTCATTCCGGGAGAAAATCACAAGAAAGTCCCAACTTTTTAACTTTTCAAAAGAATAAATAAATAAATAAATAAACAAAACGCCACAACTGAACTCAATTATTAACAGCAGCAAGAAATAAATTAAAAAGTTCCGCAGAACAAAAATACAAACACGATTTCCTAAGTGCATATTCAGGCATGAATCCAATTCATAATTTCTCAATGATTTTTCACATTGCCCGTAACATTACACAGGGATGCTATCAAAATAATAATTAGAAGAGGACAGAAAATTGACCACTTTCCTATCCAAGAACCAGTAACGGAGTAACCGAGCGCTAAACACAAAACTAGATAACGTCCGAAGACGTGGCATTAAATCAAAACCTTCCTAAGCAATACTTTAGTTTTAATGTTGAGTTTCAAGTAAAAAGCCTAGAGTGAGTCCAAAATCGTGTACCTTGAGATGACCAACTAATGCATACTCATGCAACATCCAATTCGTCTTGCTGGCGTTCTTGGGAGAATTCCCCAAACAGAAAACGAAAGTGGTCCTGGTGCCCAAGGTGACATTCCCACCATCACTTAAAACATTCCTAACCCCTCCCTTTCTCATCCAATACCCGCTCTTGACCATCCTAGTCTTTCTCCTGGAATCCTTCAAAACCCTGGCAGTATAACAGTACCAATGCCTCTTCTTTCCACGATAACCATAGGAAAAGCACGCAATTTCAGGCAATTGGAAAGGATCATACTCGTACAGGTCAAGCTCCCTGATCAGATCGCAACCATGGAAATTAACGCTGGCGTTCTTTTTGGGTAAATAGTAACAGAGCAGCTGCTCTTCGGAAGGATGGAAAAGGCAACCGGGTGGGAGTGAGGCAGGCAAAGCGGCTCTGGAGCATTGAGGCTCTTCCATGAATAGGAGAGATTGTTAGGGTTTTGGGAATTCAGCAACGAAGCGAAAGGACAGGAGTGTGAGGGCTGATGAAGGGCTTTGTAAGGGAATGCCGAGGAAAGAAGCGTGCACATGAAGCTTCTCTGAGTCCGCCGTGAGAGGGCGGGTGTTTGCGCGCGAGACCATGCTGCGTGTCGTGGGATCGGACCAAGGCCGTCAATAAAACTGTCGGATTCTTTCACACATCTCGAGGCATACATTTTCAGAGCTCTGATTGGTGGGATTACGAGAGCTCCGTGGACTTTGCTTTTTAACCGAATGCTTGGGGTGCTCTTCCGGTGATGGCATGTCCTGATTGGCTGGGATACACAACCCCAACCTTGCCAGCATCCAAGCTAAGTAATCACAATTCTGATATCGATACTCCCACGGGCGCCGTATCAAATGTAAAAATTACTCCCTATTTTATCAAAATTAAAGAAAATATTAAATTTCATTAATTTTATTTTAAAATTTAATAAATTTTTACATTTATTCTTATATTTTTTTATTTAAAGCATTTAATAAGAATAAAAGTATAAAGATGAGCATTGAAAATTAATACTCTCTATATTTAAAAATATAAGGCATTTTTAATTAAATTTCACCTCAATAAAATAATTATCTACTTTTAAATTAATCATATCTTTTTATATTTATTTCTATTAAATATTCTACAATAAATATAAAATCATTATCAATGAAGATACTTTTAAAAAAAGACAATGATTATATTTTAAAAGACTAAAAATACCTTACATTTTTAAACATGTAACTCCTTAAAAACTCTTTTATATTTTTAAAAGGAGAGAGTAAATGCCTAATGAGTAGAATCGAATTTTTTCTTTTTTCTTTGCACTACGAATAGGATCCTAGAAGTATCTTTAAAAAAAAATTATGTCCCCTTTATAAATCATTTTGTATAAAAAATATCATTAATTGCTTTTCTTCTAATTTTACTAGTATTTTATATGAAATAAAATCACAGGGAGTATCGTACATTTCCGAATGTGGCTTAAATATGATCTAACTTGTTTGTCACACACACACACACACACACACACAGCCGTATGATACTAATAGGTATTAATGTTAATTTTGGTTCATAACATAGCTGTAATTTTTACGTGTATGCGATTGTTTGCAGAGCGAGATAATATGCAACAGTTTATCACTATATACACATGGCCTTGATTGAGCGAGGTCAGTATATCATTAGTGCAATACAAAACCTGCATGCATTTCGAATCCAGGCAAGGGATTCAAGTCATCTTGAATCACCGTTATATTAGCCTTGTTGTAATCTTGTAGAGCAGGGTGAAAATCAAGTTTTCTAACAAAAATAGGTTAGGCCAATACTTGAGACTAAAACGTCTCATCCTATTTTTGAATAAATATAGTTATAGGCTTGAACTTGCCCTTCTATGCTGATTTAGGTCAAGACTTCAGTCCTCAGGGGCCTGTTGGCTCATTTTCATTGTCTTAATAAAATTGTTTAAATTCTATTACAATACATGCATAGGTGTCGTGCGTGTATAACATAATATATTTTCACAAGAGGGCGAGAGATAATAGTTAATTTATCTAACATAAAAATGATTTTTTTTCGCTCTTTGTTATTTTAACTCCAAGCTTATCAAAAAATAATTTTTTCTTTAAATAGGCTTGGCTATAAATTTAGGTCTAGTTTAAAATAGGCATTCACGTTTTAAGTTTTTTTAAATAAATTTTATAAGTTTGCTTGCGGCTCAACCCGCCAACCCACAAGGGTTAAAAAACAGTTTATTTTTATGCGAGCTGACTTTGGTTTACTCAATATAGCTTGAACCAACAGCGAGCTAACCCATGGATTGGTGAGTTAGCCTGCTTTTTTATTGAAAAAAAAAAGACAATATTACATGATTGTTCTTTCAATTCTCAAACCCTTATCATTATTCAAATCATTAAAATAATTCAAATTACATACTTATTACCTGTTATCATTACTATCGGTCACATTTACTTATCACATTTAATTAGCTGAGATAGTTATAAATTCATGGCCAGCCAAGTGCATTAGTGTAACATTGACCCAACCAAAAGACTTTTTCACAATTTAATTCAAGTAAAATATTTTCAAGCAGGCACAAGAAATACAACAATCTATTTAAAAAAAAAAGATTATGCAGAGTTCAAACTCTATTGTTATGCTGCTATTTAGAGTAGGGTGTTCCAAGTGGCATGCGAATCATTTTTAGAGTCATTTAAAATGATCTATATATTAACTTTAAAATCCTCTTCAATGGCTTTTGAATTATGAGTCATTAGGTTATCAAATTGTGGACGAATCCTATATTTATTTATTTATTGTCTTTGTTATTACATTTTACTTCAATAAACTCAAAATTTCTCAACTAGCAAAAAAAAAAAAAAGAGTTAGCCTACTAATCTTTACTTAAGTTAATGTCAAATTTAATTTTACTTTCTAGACTTCTATGTGTTAATTATATTTATATGTTTAATTACGTGATGTTAATAACTAATGATAGATAAAGCTTCTAATATTATAATAAATTTATAATTTTAAAATTTAAAAAATGTATATAATTTTTTTTTATTGATGGGCTAGCCTACTCACCCACCAACCTGTTGTGAGTTGATAAGATACAACTCGTACAAAATGTAGGTTATATCAACCCACCTTACTAAGCCTGCAACCTACTGTAAACCAACTCGTAAGTCACAAGTTGACCTATATTATTAGCTTTAATTTTCACTTTCATTATAGAGGCAAGGCTCCTACAAACAACTATCGTTTCTTCTATCTACAAAACCATTCAATATTTCATGTTAATGACTACGTCGTAGATTTATGTTGGAAATTTGTAGAGTTAGTAATATAAATTGAGCTTACGAATTCAATCCACCAACCGACAAAAAATGGTAGATTGGTGTGGAGTGTTTTTTATCTGTATTATATAATTTAAACCTATAATGAGCTATACCATAGGTTGGCAAATTAGCCCACTTTTTTTTTAACGTTTCAATCGTATGGTAGTAAGATATTTAAAAACAAGTTCACAGAGAGTTTATTGTGCTATCTTAGGTTTTATGCTCTAAATCTAATATCTTATCACGTCATCGTTGTTTTTCTTTTTCCCTTTTGATCACATAATTCATTACAAAATTTATTTTTCATCCATTGTGTGTGTTTTTATAATCTGGACATTTCATCATAGAATGCTATAGAGTTTGTCGTATTATCTATTTTTTCATTGCAAAATTTATTGTTAAGCTTTGGACTGTAATTTTAACTTTTTATTATGCTCGTTTGTAACAGGGTATATATTTATTTTGAATTGTATTAATATATTTTAAATTTTTATTGTGTTTTTTAATTATTTAGAAGGAATTTTATTATTATTTCTATGATTAGTTTTTAGAGGAAATATGATTTTTTTAACCCAAAAAAAGGCAAATTTCCAAAATTGAAAAAATATAAAAAAAATTATGTTTTACCAATAGATTGGCTATCTGTTGCGGGTCGTGCAAGTATACAATCCATTAATAAAGCATGGTACACTTCTCAGCATGAACTCTCAAGTCTCACATTGATTGCTTTTACCTAGCCATATCAAGAGAGTGCCAGTGTTTAATAAGCAGGCACATAGTTTTTAAAGATTCATGAAAATGGAACAACAACCAACACGAATGAAAAAATTTGAATACTAAATTTTTAAGGTTGTATTTAGATGGATGAATTTAAGTTAAAAATTTAAATTTAAAATTTTATATTTAAAATTTCATGTTTGAAATTCATAAATTCTAAATTCTTTGTTTGGGTAATGAAAAAAAAATTCAAACTATAATATTAAAATCTTATGTTTGGATTTAAAGTAAGATTTATTGTGGCTGTCGGTCTGGTCCCGATGAAAGTCGACCGCCCGGTCCCTTTCATCCCCTTTGTTTGACCTTGAAAAAAGTTGGCCATTCGGTCCTCATCATCCTTGTTGGTCCGATCCTGATGAAAGTCGATTGTCCCGTCCCGGTCAACATTGGCAACTTGTTTTCATGAACTTTGATGGTTCAATCCAATTACTGTGATAATTTGATCAAGCCTTCATGCATTTGAGTCAAATTACTAAAAAACGTGAGCTAGGATTTGAAATAATATGATTTTAAAAAGAATTTTAAATTATAAAAAAATTAAGGAAGAATTTAGATTTGAATTTAAACCAAATTCATACATTTTTAATTATTCAAATAATGAATTTGGCTTAAATTCAAATCTAAATTTAAATTTATGTGTATCCAAATATAACATAAAGAAATTTACATTCCTCACCCTTGTGATCAAACTCATGCTGTTAACTGGAAGACTTGAGCACATGTTTTTAAGAAATTTTTTTTACTGTGCTGTTTCTGTATCTCTCTTGGAGGAGAAAGTTTTTCAGCAAGTCTGATGTTATTACTTCACACCTTTTCTCGGGCTCCTATGTTCGCAGCATATTTATCTGGACCGAGAACTTCTCTTCTAATCATTTTTGAAAGGTTGAAAGTTTTGGGAATTCGAGGAGCAGATCCAACAAGAACATTCACTGTTGCTCAAGTCAACACCTAATGGATTAAAATATCGCAAAGCTTTCTACTAACTTTAGTATCTTTTCTGTTGAAAAATGTTGTCCAAATGACTTGTTTTTTTTTTTCCTCACTAATTATTCCTCTTCTAATGTACTATTTGTTTTGTCCCTGACAATGTAAACTTTTCTTTTTATTATTAATATATTTTTCCTTAAAAAAAGAGTTTGCTGGTAAATAATAGGAAAGAGTTTTTTTAATAAAAGAATAGTATACGCAATAATTACTATCGTCGGTGTTGTTACTATTTAATAGTAATTATTATCTGGGCTCTAATATTCTGTATTAGATTTAATTATTTTTTATTCAATGTTTTCTCGGGCGAAAAGTACAGATACTTCTGCCCGTGACAATAATAATCTGAAAAAAATAATAGTTAGATAAAAAAAAACAAAAAGAAAAGTAGTAGTTAAGTATCCAACAAATTTATTTATAAAATGAATTGTAAATATTAATTTAAATAGTTATAACTAAAAATTTGGATTATAATTTAAAAGTTATATATGACACTCAAATACTTATGTATAGTTAAAATTTATGAATTACTTTAATCGATATTTTAACTCATTTTTTAAACAAAATTATTGAGAAGTTAATTGTAATTAATTTAATACTCTAAAATTAACTATCATTCTCCCTAACAACCTCTCATCCTTCTTTCTCACAAAGCGCAACGCTGGCCTAAGCTCCTCAGTACGTCCATAATGCCTCATTTCTAGCTCTGAAATGGCAGACAAGATGTTGCTAGATTTTGTATGGAACACCTACAGTTTAATTGATTCCAAACACGGATCACCTCACTTGCTAACCATAAATGCAATTTCCACAATCCGGTCTTTAATATAAAGCAAAACTAACAGTTTCGTGCTTATTAAAAAATGTTATATTTCTTCTTATTTTATTTACAAGTCTCTAATATTTTTATTTTAAAAAAACCAAACCTTTTAAACTTTGTCTGGGTCTAACAAATTTTTAAATTTATCCCCATTAAATACATACACTTTAAAAATGAAATACCATAACATTTTTAATATTTAATGAAGACAAAAAAGAAAAAATTGATACCACAATCATTGAAACACCATATAAATATAATCCAAATAAATACTCTTTTAATTTTATAAATAGGGTAAGAGGAGTAATTATAAGTAAGGTTGTGTCAAAAAATCCTATGGCTTGGGTAACCCAATTCAGTCTGAGCAAACTCGGTCCAACTTGGTCTAGATAAAAAGCAACTAAATGCAAGAACAAGACCAATTAGACCAAGCCGATTGGTCAAGCTAGATTGGACTCCACACTAAGATATTAGACTTCTCAGCCTGGCTTAACCCCGTGTTATATAATTTGCATATTGATATAATATATATAAATATATGTATTATATTCATCCTTTGCTTTTGGCATGATGCGTCACTTCCACTCTACCCTAAGGCTAATACCATTTATGTCGAGTCTTGTCCTTAAGTCTGCACTTCACGTTTACGCAATATTTTGAAACCCGGATCGGATATCGAATCGAAAGGAACAGTGAGTTACAGTTCTCATGATTCAACCATTAGATCGATGATCGGATCAGTGATATAGAAATTACATAAAAAATAATATTTATATGCATATATATATATATATATATAAGACATTAATTTGACCAAAAAAACAATAATATATCAAGCAACATCACAAATGCACATTGCATAATATGTTCTAATTGCTCAGAATCTTAAACAATGACATCACAAATCTAAAATATAGTCTCAAACATGTTCTAATTGCTCAAAGTCTCAAACAAAGATACCTTAAATTCAAAATATATGTCTCAAACATATCATTGCAAAGTTCACAACATCATAAATTTAAATTTTCATGGCTTATCAAATATTGGGGGATCTTGGCTAATCCAAGCATGTGTGGGCTTAAAGGCATCAACATCTTCACTAAAGCTATCAACATCCTTTTGAAAAAATAATTGTAAATCAAGTCCACCATCACTTCACCATGTGCCACGTTGCCTCTTTGCTCATTATCTTCACAAAAAACATTTAATGTATATAATCAAATTAATGAGAATCACATGATAAGTGATAAAAAAAGTAAAAACATTAAGTAAAGAATACCAAAACCTTCCTCATCCTCTTGATGAATGATAGCTTTTGGTAGCACTATGTCATTATAAATGAGATCTCGTTCTATATCATTAATATTGAGTAAAGAACAATCATCTTCTTCTATTACCCAATAATCAATCTGATCAATACTTTCATAATCAAAAGGGTCCAAAGCTTTCTTCTTATTAGCAACTCTAATAAAAACACATAATAGTAACAAAGCATAAGGATTCATGAACTTATTTTTTTATAACTACAAATAAAAGCAAAATTTTAAATAATTTACCTATTCCTTAATCAAAAATTGTAATGAATATAGACAAGATTATTTAATTTTTCATGCTCTAACTTATTCCTTTTCTTGGAGCGTATTCTTTCAAAGACACTTCAGTTCCTTTCACAGCCCGAGGAAGATGCAATTTGGCCTAATATCTTAACAGCCAAGTCTTTAACATTTGGACAGCTGTTCCCAAAATGTTTCCACCATTCATCTATCATGAGAAAAAAATAAGTCATTAGAATATATTTTAAAGATAAAAACAATAAATATCAAAGATAAAAGTATACTCGGTTGTATGGTTTTTACAGATTCTATAACCAATGGATAACTAAAGCTTCCACACCTTTCTTGGTATTGTGTGCCTTCTAACAAAAACTTGGTCTTATTAAAAGAAATTTTTCTATATATCACATTAAGATATCCTTGCATAACCTCTGGCTTTCTAGAAAAATTTTTCTTATCATAAAGGAACGCAGGATTGAAGAGATATGCTGCTGCATAAAGATTTTGTCGAAGTTGAGAATCCCAACTTCTCTTAATAATACTTGTGTAAGGCTTGTAGAAGGATTTTTTGTGCCTGAAAGTATTCTTTATATTTGTTTTTGCTCTCTACATGCCATCGTAAACATAGCCAAGTGAAGGTTAGTCATCAGAATCAACAATTCTCAATAATCTTACAATTGGTTTTACAATTTCAACAACAATTTTACAATTATTTCAGAATTGATTGTCCAATACAATCATTATCACACCCTTTACTTTTGAATCCTTGTAGTATCTAGATTTTACAAATGTCTTACTTGTTATCAAAGCTTAAATATCATGCTTGTGCTCATATATACTTTTCAAGGCAATAAAAGTAGTGGTAAACCATGTTGCTCTGAGGTGAATGATTTTTGTCCAACCTTTTCTTTTCCTTAACCAAGCTAGCAAAAAGACATGGTTGTAAATAAATTTTGAAACTATGAATGCACGTGTTGTTAAGCTACTAACAATCTCCATCTTGTCAATATCTGATAAAATCAAATTTAAGCAATGGGCATTATAAGGAGATTAGAAAATAGGAGGAAACTTATCATTTAACAACCTTCCAATAGCTTTATAATTAGCTGCATTATCAATTATCAAGTGGACAACATTATTTGCACCAGCAAAAGCAACCATATCCATGAATAAGTTGCAAAGATTTTGAGCATCCTTAACAATATTCGATGCATCAACAGATCAAATGAAGACCATTCCTCTAGTGTAGTAAACAAGAAAATTAATTAATTGTTTATTTCTTTGATCCTGCTAACCATCAGCCATTATTGTACATCCAGTCTCAGCCCAAAAGCTTTTACATTCATCAACCAATAATTGTACCTCTTTTTTCATGTCTTGCAATAATTTGGTTCTCACAGCATGGTAAGTTAGTCCTTTATAACCAGGGCTAATAACTGAAATAGCATCTATCATGGGCTGATTGTAAACAGAATTTGCAGCATTTATAGGAATGCAACAATCCTACAACCACCTAACCACAGCTAAATCCACTCTATGCAAAGCTTTTTTACTTACAAATGCACTTTAAATTCTTGGTTGTACTGCCGAGCTTGTCTTGGGGTAAAGAATTTGTCTCCAGCTACAGATGCCTTTTTTTTGCTAGTTGAGAGGAACTTGGAGGAATTATTTCTTGCACATTTTCATCATCCACTTCCAATAGATTGTCCTCTTCTTTTCTCAATTTCTTAACTGGTCTCTTTTGATCAATTTCTTTTAAGTTTTCCTCTAATCGATAGCAAACATCATATGGCACACTTTTACAACTAATTGCATCTCCTTTTTTTTTTCTAGTAAGGTGTTATTTCATTATGTGTATTCCACCACTACCAAATTCCTTTCTACAATATAGGCATCTTAAGCGAGGTTTGCCACCTTTTTCATTTAGTATTTCAGTGCAATGCTCTATTGTAGGATCTAATTTAGCTCTAACAGATTGTGTAGATATAGCATTAGATATTTGTTCAGATGACATTTTATAAATTTAAGTTGAAAGCACAGATAAAACGTGAAAAAAAGAGCAGAGACAGGAATTAGATCATATCTAGAATTTGATATCAACAAATAACAGAGCAATGAAAAATAAAGCAAATCAGCATACATAGATAAATGGCCGGACGAATCGTGTATACATACTGCTCATTATATAAACTCAAATATATAGATAGAACATATAAGGCATAAGCTAGAAATTGAACTTGGAAGGAAAGCAAAGCACCTTAAGAATCAAAAAACCTGGAGCAAAATGAGAATCGCGCAGAGGTAAAGGCACGAGCTGGAGCTAGGAGGAGCTAGAGGTAACTCAAGTAGAGGCAGAGGCAGAGGCACTAGCTTAGAGTGGTAAGTGAGAATGGCTGAGAATGGCGACGAGAAATCTAGGTTTGGGCTGAGAATGGCGAGCAAGATGCGAGAAGGGGATGAATCAAAATTAGAGTACAAAATGAGATTTGAGTGAGATTTTAGATTTGAAGCTTGATCAATTGATTGGAGATGAGAAATAGAGAGAGGCAAGAGAGAGACCAGACGCGCGAGATTATGAGTCGGCGAGAGACGAGTCTTGAGCTCTAAGTCTGAGGGTGTGAGAGTGAGAGTGAGGCTGTGACTCTGTGAGTGTGAGAGGTCAGGTGAGCTGCGATCCTGAGATGGCGAGATCGCCAGAGTGAGGTCTCAGATCAGAGACTCAGAGGTGAGGCTCAGCTAGTCAGCTCTTAGCTTACGTTTGTACCTCTGTAGAGTCTAGAGTGTGGCGTTATGGCGTCTGTTGGTTTGTGGCTCTGTGCTTTGTTTATTCATTTATTGAGTCTTGGACAAGTTGTGTACGACAGTATAAGCCCTAATTTTTTTAAAAATTTTTTTACTTAACCCGGATTGACCCATATTGAATCAGCTTTGGGTTTTGGGTCAACTTCGATTCAATAAAAACTGGACAGTTCTGTCCGGGTCAATCCGATCTAACAACTTAAGTGGTTCAATTAGTTGAACTAGACTGCTTTACTTAGCGAGTGATGGTCGGACCGTCCGGTCCAATCTGGGTTTGACAACACCGCATTTACGTCGTCCCTATCATCTTCAATCCTCAATGCTCGACATCTCTCTATCCTTTATCCCTTTCTTCCTTCTTCATTTCCACTACACATCTTCCCTTGTTCTACGTCAGTCATTTCTTAGGTGCAAATCATGGTCTAGGAATCATCACAGTTAAGAATGAAGAAAGCCTAAGTCAATTTGTCTTCGCTATTCAATCCATCTTTAGAGTCGACTTCTCATCTCATAGCATTCAAATAGGGTGCGTATCTTCCTCCTTGCCGTTGGTCTTGAGCTTCTTCTTCTTCCTTACTACATGATATATGCTTCTTCTTCCTTCCTCATCTTTGAATAGTCATTCAAGTGTTTGACGCTTTTCTAAATCGCTGTATTGTTAGTGGCTAAAGGTGTTTAGGTGACCCATAGTTTGGTAGAAATTGCTTTTTTCTCCATGACCCGGGAGTGATCTGTTTAAGGGGCTTGGTTATTTGATTTGTATTTGTGATATTTTTTCCCCAAACCTGTGATGATTATGTGTTGCTATGTACATGTTTCCTCGTCATCTCTTGAATATTTTTGGCAAAAAAAAAAATCTTATCTTGAATATATGATTTTTAAATAGGCTAAACTTTATGTTGATAGTTCGACTAACCATAATGGAACAGTTATTTACAGAGATAACATCCCACGTTACGGCCTGCTATAATAGTACTTACGCTACAGGGTATCCTTTCAAGTCAACTTTCCGCATTAGAGCTGGCCTGTATCTTGTTGGGCATCTTATTGGGCATTCTGTTTAGCAACTTTCACTTGTAAGTATTGTTTGATCAATTCCTCTTGAAAGAAGAAAACTCTTTAAATATAAATAGCGTTTAAAATTTTTGAGAAATTAGTCTTGTCTATTATGAAAATACATTTGATAACTGAAAAAAAATTCTGCTTTGATATTTTTAAGAGAAATACAATTTCAATAAAAATTGAAATGCTCGTTTAAATTCTCAAAAACATATTTGGCCAAAAAAACAATGATAATATAAAAAAAAAAAATGAAAAAATGAATTTTAAAAATAAGAGTTTTTATTGTTTTGAAAAGCCTAGGAGTAGCTAAAAATCATTTGTAAATTTAAACGTGTCTTTTACGATGATTTAGTCAAATATAAAATAACCTATATTTTCATAAAAAATTCCAAACAAAACAAAATTTAATAATATAAAACTAACTTTTTATCTTGCTCCTTTAGGTCCTATTTGTATGACACATTTTAAAAATAATTTTTGATCTAAAATATATAATATCTGATAATAATTAAATATTTTTTAATTTTACTCTTTCTTGATTAACTGTGAAGGTATTTAATATAATTGCACTATAATTTAAAATTAAGGATAAAAATGAAAATAAATCTCATTCTTTTATGATGATAAAAAAATTAACTTCTTAAATATGAGGAGAACAATTGAAAGTGTTCTGTAACAAAAACGACCGATAATCTACTTTTCATTTATGTAATAGGTTTGACCTTTTACTTGTCCATTTTCCTTTTAATTTAGAAAATATACTAATTGAAACCGTCCAAGTTAATCTAGTCATATTTCACAACTTAATCGCTTGAATTTTATTAGGATCGTGTTATCTTCTCAAGTGACCTCATAAACACACTCCAATAAATTGACTCTGTATTTATATTCACATCAAGAGTGCTTCTTACTACAATTGAGTTACTTGACCTCAACAATATCACAAACTCGAAACAAAATAATAGAACCACCACGCAATCGCCAAAACTAAATTTTGGCCCGTGCATCGCACGAAAAACTTAAGAATTAATCATATAAATTATGTAGATATTTTATGTTTGTATTTATTGGGAGTGATCTTATTTTGTAAATTATTGATTATTTAGTATTATTTTATGTAGACCTGTGTGAAAAAATTTTGAAACATAGGAGTATCAAATATAATAAAAGTAAATCACTCAACTGTGTATTGTGATTTGAATAATGCATTAGATGTGAGAATTGCTGACAGGTTTTACAAGATTGATCTAGAAATTTCTCAACTTTGTTTATGAAGTGAATATTATACCATCAAGGTATATTTATATTTTCTAATTTTTTGGAATCAATTATATATATTGGCTTGAATTGAAATATAACCAAACACATGCTCATCTTAGCAATATTCTCTTTAATTTAACACCATCATTTTTAACATGTTAATTATTATCATTATGATTTTTATTATATTGTATGAGATTTCAATTTCAATAGGTTTTTTCATGTACTATTTAACACTATATAACAATAATGAAGAAATGCAGCGAAATGCACACAAAAATATAACCCCAAAAAAAAAATGCAGAGCTAGCAAAATCGCAAAGCTTCACACGAACCAATAAAGTAAATAACCCATTGAAAGATACAACTAACTTAAACAAATTAAACATAAATTTAAAAATAATAACAAAATGGGAAAAAAAGTTATAAAAAAACGCTGGGGAATAATATCACCACATTCACATCACAAAGCACAAATAATACATGAATGTTTGGGCCAACATAAAACTAAAAAGTTCAAACGGAATTCAAAGTCAAGCCCAATCAACGCATTGATTAAACCGGATACTATAATAATATATTTACAAAATAACTAAATGCATCATAACCAATAGGAAGATGACCATTAATTATTACTGTTAATTTTATTGTACAACAAACAGTAACCAAATTATATTTTACAAAAAGGCCAGATGTTGAAAGGGTGTAAAATAATTTTCACACACTTTATTTGCAAATAATCTACTGAGCATTTCTAATTCAAACATAAATCATTAAGAACCTAGCTGATTTTTTTGGGGAGTATCAATAAAGGACCTGAAAGCATTGATTTTATAAAAGAACTCCTAACAAGTGTTAACAATAATAATAAGTGAAAGGTATTATTTTAACAAGTATCTACTTCGTCAAAGATTAAATTCTTTTGGAGATCTTATTGATATTAGCCCCCCCTTTTTTGTGTCCATCTCTTAATAATGTTAATTCAAACAATAGCACAGTTTTTTCATTGGATCCACGACGTGGCATTTTTCTTTAGGGTTTTAATACCAGCCTGCCTATCAGAAAACAAGGAATCACTACTCAAAATTTCACGAAATAACCAATAAAAAATACAGAAAATGATATATATTTTTTGTTATAGATATGGAAGCAGCGATATACCCTTTAAAACATTGAAAGTTATGGGCGAATTGCATCTACGGACCTCTCCAAAAAAATTATTCACAAACAAAAACTAACAATAAGTTTAATATTAAAAAAAAACAAGTCTCTAGCTATTACCATTTTAAAACAAACAATTTTGTGTCAGTTCTTGTATGTAAACAATTTTTTTTTGGAGGTCTTTGGATGTGATTCTCCCAAAAGTTATTTTTAATTTATCAATGGAATTTCTACAATTTTCTCTCTTTATGTGAGAATGGCACCTTAGGCTAAGGCCCTTAGATCAAAGAAATTAGCATATAAGACCCAACACTTTTTTCATTTATTCTACAGGTCTAAAGGCCTTGCATGTAAATATATTTTTTTAGTGAAAAGACTCATTGCTCCTAATTTAAAGTGTACAGTTTTCCAAAATATATGTACAGCAAAATGTTTGCATATAACATGACAAGGTCATCCATTGATGCGGCAAATTTTTAATAACTTTAGGAACATGAAGAAGTTGAGAAAGTAAATAAGTGCCAAAAGGAGTTGAGAGAAATGGGAAGAGCGGAGTTATCACTCACCTGCAAGATAGTGAGAAGTGTAGTTGGCTTGATAAGCTTGATCACAATTAATGGTGTTAGCAAGTGAGATTGTAATGACTTCCATTGTCAATAATTCATAAACTCAATTAATTAAACCAATCAATAAAGTTAAGGATCAACCTTGGCTGAGGTTAATTTTTATAATTAACTTTTGAAAACATTAGGACCAATGGAATTTCAAAATTGTTGGATAAGGTTGGCATCTAAGGGGATGAATTGGATATTCAAAATTTTTCACAAAGTTTTTTCCAACCCAAAAAGATGATGAACATAGATATGAATCTTAATACAAAAAGCTTTTGACAGATTAAGAGTTTAAGGAAAAAAATTTCTAACACAATAAATTTATTCTGATTTAACCTAACCACTTTGCCTATATCCAATCTTTAAGATTACCCTTAAGACTTTTTACTAAAACTTTAAACTTAATTAGATGCTTGCTGTCATAGTACAACTCATAATATTATATTAGTCTTAATTTCACAATAACACTCGTTACACCAGTAAGTTATTACAATCACTCGTGCTCTTCCTAAAACTTCAAATCAATAAATGTACAAAGCTTTTCACAATGTTAACTCTTTGAAAGAGTAAATATAATAACAACGAAAGCTTATAAACCTTTTAGAGTTTTTTCACGAACTTAACAAAAAGTAGGTGAGAAATCAGTTCACAACACTCAATGTTGCTCAATAATCATGTTACTCACTCACTTGAATAAGGTCCTATTTATGGTTTACCATTGAGAGAGATGTTAGGGAATGGATTATACTCATTGAAGATGTGTGGGAGTGAAGAATGCTAGAAAAAATACTTTTTATGCGTCCAACATTAAATGCTCATCAGAGTACAAAAACATGTGTGGATTGACAGTTTGGCACAAGAATTTGGTCCACTTCAATCCATTTCAAGCGTGAGGCTATAATGAATCATGTGTGTTTTGGAGGATAGAAACACATAGCTTATCCATAAGTCGAAACACGCATGGGTAGGTTCAGGCATAAGCATGAATTGGAGGATATGGACTCTATAACGCATAACACGCTTGACAAGATAGAATTTGGGGGCTCAAGAATACTGCCATCAATATAACCAAAAAAAAAGACCAAAAAGGTAAGGAAGAACTTGAGCACGCCACACACGATAGTTATCGGATGCGAGTTTATCAATAATAAAATTAGAAGGGCTAGGAAAGCACCTAAAGAGTGATTTGAAGAAGATGAAGAAGATAAAGAGGCCATTCCAAAACACTAGTTGAGAAGGCCCTGATACCATAACAAATTAGGTGTAATTTTGCATTAATTTCATTCATAATGATCGTAGGTATAGTGTGGTGTATAAATGGCACACATTCTAACAGAATGCGAGTAGAGAGATCTCGAAACGTGTGATCAGGAATTCAGGATTTACAAACAATATTCTAGATGTACAATGACAGCTATACACTCAATGTTATAATTTAACCCTGGGTTTAGTAGTCTTGGGCTTAGACGTGGGCTTGGATGATTGATGACTTTGGGCTAAATGCTTGAATATATAGGTTTCAATACTGGCCTGGCTTCTGTTGTTACTGGGAAAACAAGGAATCATTCCTCAAATTTTCACAAAATAACCAATGCAAGTTGCATAAAATGAAGTATATTTTTTGTATGTGGGCATTGGAAGCAGCGGTATACCACTCAAAACAATTAAAAAGTTATTTTCAACTGATCAAGGGAATTTTTGCAATTTTCTCCCATTATGTGGATTGAGTTGGAGGACTTACGGCACGAATTTTAATCCGGTTCACGTATTGTTTTGAAACGATCAATGTTCAGTTCCCTCCCGCTTCTCGTGGTGGGGTCCGTGGGGATCACGCAGTGGCCCTACGAAGGACCGTGATAATTCGAATTTTCTCGTGCTAATGATGGAAAACAAGTAAATGCATGTACTCTTTGATTTATGGTTGATGTACCATGCTTTTGAAATTCTTTTACATACATGTTGGGGCGAGTGAAATGGTTGGTATGATTATTTTTGAGTTTCGAGCTGGAGAACGTTCAGGCCCGTTCCAAATCGAAACTTAAGGTGTGAAAGTAAAGAGTAGGCTTACGAAGAAGAAATAGGTGCGTGGACTTCAGTGTCCGTATAGCTTCTGCTTTTAACCTAAAAGCTTTGATTCACGGGTTGATATGGTCAAAAGGGCTGGTTTTCAAGGTCACAGACAGTCACAACACTGAGCTGTGATCGACCAAAAAAAAAAATAGAGACACAAATGGCGCTTCCATATTTTTAAAGTCAGGAATAGTGGCTGAGTACATTGAGCAGTAGAGCAGTACAGACAGACCGCTCTGTGCTACCTGTTAATTTGCCAACAGAAAGAAAAGGAGACAACGAAAGCACAATTTTAAAGAAGTCGCTAGTTGTCGAAATCAGTGAAGTTGAGGAAGTAGGAACATAAATAGCGCGAAACCCCTTCATCTGCCTTCCGGGTGCAACGGGAAAAGCTCCAGAGTTGTATATTCCTCATCTCTACGTAAAAATCTGCTTTCTTCTAACTGAAAACACTCAAACGCCAAGCTCCTACACTTCTTCCTCAACGGGTTATCTTGCTCTATCTCTGCTACTGGGCCCTGCAAAACAAAATATATATCTACACATTAGTTTTTCGTGAAAGAAAAGGATACTAAAGGAAACAAAGATGTATAATTGAGACTGACAACATCGTACGAATAACATACCCGTGTCTCTAAAGTAAAAGGAATGGCAGTGGCAGGCGGAGGACTAGAAGAAGTGGTACTGGTATTAGGGTTGCGTTTCTGCTTTTGTCGTTCACGGGCTTTGTGGTTTTGGAACCAATAGAAAACATTCTTGCCTTCGATCTTGCCGTACTTGCCTAGCTGAGCAGTGATCTGCTCTATCTGCTCAGCATCCGGAGTTCGCATTCCACCCCTGTACAGCATCTCCAATATCCCTATCTGTTCCTGCGTCGGATTCCACCTCGTTCCTCCTGGGTGCGTTTCCACCTGCGTGCATTCGTTCCCGTTAAATTAACTAAACTACAGAGATTAATTCCTCGTCTTTGGACTCAGGAAGATCAGTGCATGCACTTAATTAACATGTAAGAGCACGCACACACCTGGGGTGGAGAATCTTTGTTGACGTGAAGGTGAGGGGAAGGGAGTTTTCTGGGGCCGCTTTCGGGTCTGATGAAGGAGTTGAGATCGAAAGAGGAAAGAGAGTGAGAGTGGGTAGTGTTGTGGAGCTTAGGAGCAAGAGGTCGTAAGCGTTTGAAGCCGAGCGTGAGGGAGGGTTCGTGCTCCCAAATGAGTCCACGTGCCAACTGATGCACCTTCATGCTTCCCATGGTGGATAACTGCATACCATGCCCCTCCCCGAGCCCTCAGACTAATTTTTATAGGGCACCACACTGGGGAATGAGGTGGTGCCTTCACCACCAAATTATGAGGCAAGGTTGACTTGGGAATTCCCTAATACCAAATTACCAATAAATAAAAAAACAAAGAAATTAGATGACACACACATTTGCATGTAGCGTAGGAAAATAAGAGTGAAAGGGAGGGGGCGTGTCGTGTGTGATAGACTGCGAGTGCGGTACTGTGCTTGGCGGTCAAATCGGTGCTTTTTTTTTTTTTTTGCCCCTTGCTTTCATGATAAGGTTTGCATGCTTTTCGGTGGCCTCTCTCTCTCTAAGAAGTGAGAAAAGATTATAGAGGCAAATTCCAAAATAAGATTTGAAAATGGAGCACTAGGGAGTATGCTTTTCATTAGATACGGGTTTAAAATGGAAAAAGAAAATACGAGAGGGAGTGAGAACTGAGAAGGAAGGTGTGAATGCCGTCTTTTGGGTTAGGAGAGGGTAGAGAATGTTGGAACACAGGCTGCACCATATCTGAAAACCATATCAATATCCTTCGGGAACTGTACCTGCCTCCAATTTCCAAAATACTTTGTATCGCTCTTCCTCATCTGTCGCGCTATCACCTCATAAAGCTACGACCCCGCTTATTAATTTTCGACCTTTTCTTTCCACTCCAATTTAATTTATTCAACTTTGTTTGATTATGATTGAGTGCCATACTCCTCCCCTTTTAAATTATAAAATAATTTAAGATAAGATAAATACTAATAAAATATAATAATCACCCTTTACCAATTAACTTTTTTGAAATAAAATTATAAATTTTTAAAAATATTTCTACACAATTAATTATTACATAATAAAATTATTTCAATCGTTTTTTCATTTAGAGGATAATATAGAAAAATTATTACTATTGAAATTTTAGTTTTCTAAATTTTTTTATATTTTAAGATAATTCTTTTACATTATCTTATAATTTAATATGAAAATGGTAGTATATACTATTATACTCATGATGCATTTGATTGAAATTTTTTGGAAGGGAGCAGAAGAGTTGCTCCCCCTCTCTTATTTGGTTTTTGCCTAATAAATGAAGGGAAGGGATGCCTTTTATTTGGTTAAAAAATTAGAGGAGAGGGAGCTCTCCCAACCCTCCCCTTCAATTTAGATTTTTTGGAGGGGAGAGGAGAGAAAAAATAATTAAAAATAATTTATAAATTTTAAACTATTTTTGATGTTAAAAAATTATGTATTGTATTTCTCTCTCTCTTTCTTATAATAAAATAATTTTTATCACACTACAAAAATTAATATATAATTTTTAATGTATAAAATTTTAATATTTTTATTAGATTTACTGATAAAATATAATATAAATCTATCTGTTCTTCAAACTTTTTATTAATATAAGCTCATATTTTTAAAACAAAAACTTAATAAATTATAATATAACAATTTTTTCAAAATAAAAAATAAAAATAAAATTAAAGTCAATGAGAATAAAATGTTTATTTATTTATTTTAGTTCTCTACACTTTCTTCCTAAACCAAACAAAAATTTATTAAAATTCCTTCATTCCTTTCCAACCAAATAAACTGTTGAAGTGCGATGACATTTGAGAGCCGAGGTAAATATTGCAGCATAAAGTTATGCACGTGCAATTCAACATGGCTCATGAGGGCGCAATACTTTTTACACACGTTCGTGTCGGGGTCAAAAAACATGATGTAATTCGATGATTAAAGTCACCCAACTGCAAGCCAAGAATTCTTTTACACATTTTAATAATCACTTTTTCAATTATATATACACATATATATCATAATTTAGAGGGGGCCGGGAAAGCAGATCAATGTTTCACTCTTTTTTTTTCGAATTTCAAAATATCACTACAAGTAATTATGTGATCAGTTATTTCGTATATCGTTAGCAATCTGTTTGTGCATGTATGTGTGCAATATTATCCATAGCCTAGTCAGTAGAAGATGCGTGTGATTAGGCTAGTGGTGGGCGCGCGCGCGAGATCTGCACCTGGGGGATGAAATGTCTAATTTATTAGCTGGAAGAGGGGTTTTGTTAAGAAAACAAAAGGATAATCCAAAAGCATGGTTTGAAAATAATGCGATTAATGGGTGCGTGGACGTCGATCTCCGATAATTATTACTACTCTTAAACAAGGGTCGTGTACATGAAAGAATATGACACACGCGTTTGCTAGCTAGCCTGGCTTGGGCTGGCCTTGATGTCACCCTCCAGAATCTCCTTTAGCTCCCCCATCTTCCTCTTCATAATTCCTAGAATCCCGTCCCTCCTGCTTTCCAGCTCACTCTGATTTTTGAATGATCCTCCCTGGCTTCGCACATGCTCGTACATACTCTGGAGTTCTCATACATATACTCTATAATTTCTCATGCGCATGTATTTAACTTGTTATGATGAGAGCGGTATTCCAGTCTCTAGAAATGGTGGGAGTTAACTGATCGAACTTGGGAAGTTACTCGGGAAAGGCGAAATGAAAGGCAAAAGGTTGGGGACTTTTGTTTTTAAATCACGAGTGTGATTGGGGAGATGTCGCTATGATATGCTACGGACGAAGAATTGAAAGAAATGGTGGAATTTTAACGGACCGCCTGATGACTGTAAAAACTTTATAACTTTTAACATGGTTTGATTTTAATCTTCCTGTATAGTTTTTTTCATGGCCATGTATTTCAAAAAAAAAAAAAAAAAGACAATGGTGGAACAATAATGATATCCGAGTTGACAAAGTTGGGCAATGACGCCGAGGGTGGGGCCTCTCCTCTTCTCAATTTGGCTTCTCATTTTAATATTCTGAGATCCCCGTATCTGATTGCGCCACTTTTACATCGCCTTCCTTCAATCACGACGACCCCACCCCTTCTTCCTACCAATGTATGACACTTGTCATTCCTACACACTTCCACGTCCATCCGCATTGCCCCCTTGCCTCCCTCCTTTCTTAGAACTCCTTCCAGCTAAAATTAACGTAGATATTTTTGGGAGATTTAACACTATAAAATATAAAACATTTTAAAAATATTAAAATTTTATTAAGTAAAGTTATTTTAATACTATTTTTCTTTATTTAATTTCCTATCCCCTTGCTCAATTTTTGTTCCCTTTCCTGTTTCTTTTTAATATATTAGATAAATATTATTTTTAAAAATTTATATTTTTATTTTTAAAAAATATTATTAAGTGTATTTAATAAAATTTATTAATATGTGATGTTTATTAATACTTTCATTAACTCTGCTGTCTGTGATTGTGTTAAGGAGCTTCATTCCTACTAGCATGTCTATTTATTTGTTTATTTTTGCCAAACTAGCATGCATATTTCTAGGGAACAGGCTAATGAGGTTGGATCCGGATGTTCAGGCTTCACGGCAATGCTGTCGTATGGTTGTTTCCACCAAAAAGGGGGGAAAAACGTCAGGATATGCGTAGCTAAGCTAGCCAGGAGGATTTGTCGTTTCAAAGGAGACGAGGTTCGGAAAGTAAATTTAACTTTTGGATCTTAATGGTTGAGAAAGTAGAATTGCAATGATAATCAAGGATGCTTGAAAGTCGAAGAAATTTTTTTTTTTTGGGGGGGTAATATGTCGGTCAAAGGTAAGGGAGAGCAGCACTGGGAGTGGATCCCACACAGTGGAAGAATCGGTGGGAACTCATCATTAGGGGAAGACAACGCCATCATTCGCACGTGTCTATGGACCATGTCTTTCGATCCAATTTTATTACTTGATGATAATAAGAATAATGTAAATATATTTTCGATTCCCATTTATCTGTATTCATATTGACATTATATTGTGTTGCACTCCTATTATATTTTGTCATTTTTACAAATAACTTTTGTACAAATGACTACTATTCGGTAGACATGAAACAATTGTGGATAATTAGACATTTAGACTTTTCGTACCACAAGGCTAGGAAAGACCGCGGTAGAAAAAGTTCATGATTGAATATTTCTAATGGATGACGAATTACTTATATCGTTAGAGGGGAAAAAAGATGTAGCTTCAGAACTCGTAATAACGAGATAAATTTTTCAATGGACGAGATTGGTTTTTAGTCCATAGACTCCAGCGGCAAATTTATCGAGATAGATTCACATAATAAGATTGCGCCGCGCTTTAAAACAGAGAGAAAATAATTCTATGAATTTTGTTGGCACGAGGTGGATAAATACAGTCAAAATTATTGAATAAAATGAACCAGCTAGACAGCAAGCAGGGTTCGTAGCCGCTGTGAGGGTTAATGATTCGTTGAGGTGGAACCTAAACCCAAATAATTTGCGGGGCGATGAGTCTTGAAAAAACGGGGAATGCCCAGAGGGACGTCAAAACGTCAAATCCAGAGAGGGAGAGCAGCGTAGTGTTGAGCTACTTTACTTTATCAAGAGAGGTGGGTGGGTAGGTGAGAGTTGTAATTTATAATTCTATCGTCCTACTCCTAGCAAGTAGTTGTCATGTAGCACGGAAATCTTTTAGGCTGGGAAATCGATGAAAGGGATGGGTGATGCCAATCACCGCGGCCGCTACTAGAGTGAAATCATTGCTTGGCTACTAAATAAAGAGCTAGGTAGACGAGGAGGATTCTCAACTCATGTCATGCATGTACGTGCATGTAGAATGTAGAGTACTCCTCTGTCATGAATTTAGGTACTAGAGTTCATTCGCTTTAGCTTTCGTGGACAAATAAACAGAAGCGAAAGGGATCAATTAATTATGAGGATGATGCGAGGGGTGAAATTGGGGTCATTTCATGCACGGCAAGGTGGGGGCGTGTGCGGAAGAAAAGAGATTCTGGGTCTTAGATGACAGAATGCACCCAAACTTTTCTATTATTCCTTCCCTTCCTTCTTTCCTTTGCCTTTTCCACTTTTACTTTACCTCCTCGTGCTGTTCGCCACAACTCTCCACATGGGTAAAAATCTTCACGACCTCTTCCCTCCTCCAAAGTATATAACCTTTAATCATCATCTTTCCTTCCACCCAATAATTAAATCTGGCTCGCCCCTTCCCCTTTCTTTTTTTTTTATTGTTTTTAATATAAATTCCCAATTGCTTTAAAGCCTCGACTCTCTAATTTCAACCCGTCTCAATAATTTATGCTTCGCACCCAATGCCCAATCCTGAGATTAAAGCTATCTTTCATGTCAACTGTTTTGGAAGGGTTTTTGTCGCTTCTCTTCACCATCCAATCGAAGAACGTACGGAGGGAGATGTCACCCGAGACCCCCTCGTAGTTTAATTTTACAATAAAGCCATCACATCATGTACATGGGAATAGACTGAACAAATGATGGGCCGGGCTGAGTCGGTGTGCATAACTGAAGCATCCACCCATGGTCTGGATGGGCCAGCTCACAGGCTGGGTGGGTCGGACCAAATAAAACCGCTTCATAATCTGTGATATCTTTCCCCAGCCTGACTCGCTCTTTTTTGGTCGGTTAAATAAATTAGATTGACCCATATTAATGATAGTCACCCGTGCATGTTGCTAGGGACAAATTAATTATCACAATAAATAAAGTCAATCGTGTTGTGCGCAATTTAATCTTAGTAGAGTTTAAAGCGATTCACATTGTTTAACAGGAAACCTTCCTAATTTGTACAGGTTGTGGGCACTGTGATTAGCTAATTATATATATATATATATTAAAAAAATCGATCCCTGTAGTTTGATTCAATCAAAATTACCGGACATAAACATTCGAAGCACATTTTATTGAGAGAAATTGGGTGTGATAAGCAAAGGATCTATAAGATTACCTCCACCTTAATTGAAAACGCCTTGTTTTTGTCGGAGAAAAAGGGAAGATGAAAGCAGGACATTCAGTTATTAGTTGCAGTAGAGGCTACGACTTACAACACCCGAGGGCGTCCTCCCCAGTGGCAGGCGCGGCTCTCCCGAGCGTCCTTCGGATTTCCTGAACCACATCATAATGGCCATTTGTTTGACTCTGGTCTTGCAAAAGCAGTTGTATAACGTTGAGCAAAGCGCGTTCATCCTGGGAGAACTGATGCCTCTCTTGTATCAAAAGCCTCCTCACTGATGTCGATTCAACTGTAGTCTGATGAATCATTTACTGCCAATGCCGATATAATATTTCTTTACTATTTTAATCAAATTCTCTATGGTAGTTGTAGTCCTGGAATTTGCTTCCACGAGTCCGTTCCTCGCACATTATGTCCTACAAAAGTGCAATCCCCCTCCCCCCGAACCAAAAAAAAAAAAAAGACTCTCGTTGGATGAAAGGGACTCCTCTACCAAACGAACAAGCCCCAAGGAAACATCACCAGTTGCCACGCCCGTACCATCTCTCATTAACTCCCACATAATACGAAAACGAAATGCAGATCGCGTCCACATATAAGATAATGTTGAACGCGCATCACTATAGTCTGCGTAACCTTTTCTTTTCGGCTCACTTACAATCATTTTTTAGGCACGATGGCATTTTTCAGCAAGGATTCTTTTCGGCCTACTTTGAGTGGAGGGTTTTTAAATATTGTTAAAAGTAAGGCTTTTTAGCAGGGATCATTGGGAGCTCACAAAGAAGGCGCAAGAAATAGAGTTGATGAAGATGAAGTAAACGGAGTGGTGTTGCGGTGCAGTTGATGAACTGGGTATTGATTCCAATGGAGTTGGAAGACATATAATTAGCAATTGTCTTCTCTTATTGGTGGTGACAGTATTGGATGCCCGCCCCAAAATAATTGAAGGCGGCTCACGCAGCGATCAGTGGGCGCATAAATGTGCAGCCTCATTGGTTTTAGGCTCCTAGCCCAACAACCACCATGATGCATCCCACACTATTATACTCTATATAGAGAGAGGCCACCCACCTGTTCGTCACCATCAAGCCTGTCCCTTACCATCTTCATACCACCTCTGGTAGAATCGACTTTCTTACATTTCATTTCACTACCCCCCGTTCCTTTCATTTTTTTGTACCGCACAAATAGATACTACTCCAGATATTATCCACTCTTTATTTTATTCACATTCTCTACTGTCACCTCTACATACTTCACGTGCACCATTGCTTGTATCTCGCCACTAAAAAAGACAGAATAATTCATCATGCACATATAATCCCTTTCATACCGGAAATCTCACGGAGTGCATTTGCTGGTTTGTTCCCTTGCTTTTTTTTGGGGGGGGGGGGTTAATATAAAAGGATAAACTCGAGGCATTCTAATTTGTTATCATTTAAAAGAAAAACGATTTTTTGTTTTCCTGGTTCAGAAGATAGAGGATCTAATAAAACATATTGAACACGCCCAATAATAAAACATATTGAACACGCCCAACAAAAACGGAATTCACTTTCATGCATTAGTTATAAAACTGGGGACTCTAATAAAACAATGTAAGAAATTAATTTATTCTGATTGAAACAATTCTAATTGAAAGAAGTGTCAATATTTAATATCTAACTGTGTACTTTAGATAAAAAAAAATATGGGAGAGTTTCGATTTATACAGAGTGGAACTCGCTTTCATGTATTAGTTATAAAACTCTGGCCTCTAATAAAACTATGTAAGAAATTAATTTATTCCAATTGAAACACTTCTAATTAAAAGAAGCATCAATACTTAATAATGTAACCATATTTTAAACAAATTACTTCCGATAAACAGACATGGGAGAGTTTCTCTTTAGTTTTCGTCGGGAGAATACAACAAAATCTTTTGACAAGGGGGAATTTGAGAGGGCAAAGCATGGGTGCTTTCTATATATTACATGTTTGTTTATAAAATTTGTTATTTTTACTTGGAAGAAAAAAAAGGATGAAACTAAACCGTTCCCCCACTTCCACGAATTATTTTATTTTGGCCCCCACGAGTTAGCCTCTGGATCCGTCACTGTCCTTGGACAATGATCAGTGACTTGGGCGGCCGCTCATAGTGATACATAGCACACCGCCAAAATGGAACGCATGCAGCGTCATGTTTAGACATGTAATGTTTTCGGCAGATAATTCACGTGCTCACTGTAACGATAACCATGAATCCTTTGACTCACTGATATTCGTATATACTTCAACACACAATTCCAATTTTCTTTAATTCGCTTCTCCCCCAATTGATTATTTTACCAGTACTTCTTGGCACCCAGTAATCCATTTATTGTTCATCGTTGAATCCATCGCTTATAATATACCAGAATAACGCAGGATCTGGGTAAAAAGAAGCAACCATAACAAGTCATAATTAACTTTCATTAGATCAGGACTATGATTTATACAACATATAAGTAAATTTTCACTATGATATCAAAATATCTCTAATAATTATTATCTTTTGCTGTGACTCCAACCATTACAAAATCTGACTATAAACTGTTTACTACGTAAGATTGATCAAGTCGAAGTAGGTGATAGAGTTCCTAGTTGTTTGTGCGGTTTCGACAATTCCGTCGATCGCGACAGCTGCTTTTTTTGGTGCCCGCCTGCCTTATCTCCTTATCCACTTGTGTGTTACTACATACCGCTGCGTCTCGGCTTTAGCATCTGCAAATGTGGTTTGATTCTTGATTACGCCACTTTCCCCAGCTCATTTTACTTATTTAATCATTTATCTTCGTCTCTTACCCATTAAATTCCATTGTACATATATAATTAATATATTATGTGTGTATATGTGTGAAATAAAATCATCTGAGTGATTTTTTTCTAAATATTTGAACTTGTAAAATTTAAATCCCATATGTATATGGTCACGCAGATAACATGGACAATTTATAAATAAATGCTCGGTTCTCAATTGATCAGTGAAAAAAGTTGCTTCAATAATTAAACAACGTGGTTCACTTTGACCACTATCTATACTGGCTTATAAACTCACCGACCCACAACGTTTTTGTTCAATGTTCAAGCTGACAAAAACCACACGGCCTCCTCTGATCCGATACAAAGAACATGATTGATTCCACACCGACCTGGTACTTCTGCCATCTAGATCAAGCTAACTATATCCCTTCTTCACAAATTAAGTGGAAGAAGCCGAGACGCTAGAACTTAGATTCAACACAGACGACATCACAAGATAATTATCCGAGAGGAAACATAAAGTAAAACATGGGAAAATTAAGTGACCCGGGGGGCTTGAAATCAGTGTAAATATATAGTGATCTAATTGTAATCCTCGACTGCAAGATCTTCGGGTCTGGGGAACTCATTCAGGTCGGGTTTGTCGGAGGTGGTTTGGAGATGGGATTTGGTGTGTTCAAGAGCGGCTTGGAGAGCGTCGACTCTGGCTCCGACTTCGGTGGCCTTCTTGCGTATGGAATCGGGGGACATGTGGCCCTGGACGTCGAGGCGGTGGTCGTCGTCGTCGTCTTGCGATAACAATTCGGGGAAGTTGAGGCGAGCAGAAGGGCCTCTGAGATAGAAAACGGCGGTGTCGTATGCGCGAGCGGCAGCCACTGGTGTGGTGTAGGAACCCAACCATAGCCTCGACCTCTTGTTGGGTTCTCTGATCTCCGCCACCCACTTGCCCCACTTCCTCATCCTAATCCCTCTGTACGGTTTCTTTCTCGATTCATCTTGCTTTCGCTTCTCCGCCTTGTTTCTCATCACCGTCTTCCTTCTGCAACACTCTGTTTCCTCCGTCCGTATCGCACCTGCCTCACTTACGCGGTGACAACGAATTAAGCTATAATTATATGGCATGATACCCTCTTGTCCATATAAATATGTGTGTGTGTATATGGATTTTCTCTCTCGTCTCTGTATATATATAATAAGATAAAAAGAGGCGAAATGGAAGTAAAGACTTGGGAGAAATATGTTTCTTCAGAGGCGGAAAGGACTTACTCTTATACTCATTTTATACGGTATTAATATGAAAGGAGAAAAAAAAGGTATAATCATGGAGATAATAAGAAGGGGGGAGAGAGAGGGAATGAACTTCTGACTTGGCTGCTAACGTGTCGAGGGAAGAGGGGACCACGTTGAGTGTTGTTTTTTAAAATCCAAAGATGGCCGACACAGCCCATCAGAGCCATCCCTCTTTCTCTCTGTTGCACATTCCACGTAGCATGTTGGGCCCCGTTATGACCGCCGACGTGGACGGGATACACTCCTACCGCTTCCTACATAAACCCTTAAATGTGTGAATAGAAAAAATATACTTACAAATCCTTATACTTTTATTTAATTTTAAATTTAATTTTTATAATTTATTTTATTTTAATCAAATTCTTATAATTTCATCTATTATATATGTTGACCCCTTAAAGGTTAAAATTAATAACAAATTATTAAATTTTACAGAACAAAAATACTCTTGGAGTTTTCAAAATATTTAATTTAATACTTTTAATCAAAAGTAAAAATATTGATTTAATTCACTGTTTATATTTTTATTATATATTTAGAAGAAAACCTAGTTATTTAAATTTTGATTTATAAAAAATATGTAATTAATTTTAAAGTCATATAATCATTTAATAAAATTATAAAACTTCTTAATTTTGTTTTTTAAAGGAAATATGTAAAGATTTTAACTTTCAGGGATTAAAAAATTTAATTGATTAAATTATAAAGGTTCAATTAAAATAAAATAAATTAAAAAAATTAATTTAAAATTAAGTAAAACTGTAAGAACCTATATATATGTTTTCCTTTTATAATATAACTATTTGTGTTTCCATCCCGTTATTCTGTTTTTTGCTGCGTTATTTAGGGGGCGGCGGGGAAGCCTCCCAGGTCGGCGTTCGATATAAATGGATCGGTGTATGGCTATTTGTCTCTTGTGCCTGCTGATCTTTTAAATTGTCGTCTTCCATATAATTAACTTCTAAACAGATTGGTACGCCATATTTATCTTACAAATATATATTATCAGCTTTAATTCTAAAGTTGGTTAATATATAAAAACATTTCTTCCTATCAACATTCGACTGAAGAAATGGTGTATATAATTAAACCAAATAAAAAACTAAATACAGTGTCCTGTATATTAGACGCATGACATTACTTATACGCCTCATCTTTATCGAGTTGCCCAGTTTGCTTTCTGAAGACTTTTAAAATGCAGCAAATTGATGTTCCTGAGATTCCGATATACGTGAATATAATAAGGAGGGATAATTTAGAATGAAGGGGCGAGGGATAATAAAATAACTAATTAGCGGGGGAAGGAGGTCGGTGGAAGGTGTTGGCTGTTGGAAGTGTGAAAGGATCACTTTCCGTCCACGCAATACGAACCTGAGCTCTGCGATATCGCCCTTTCCTCTTCCCACCCCTTTCAAACTTTATTTTTTATTTTTTGGCCAAATCATCCTTCAATAATCTCCAAGATCATGTTTGATATGTAGATAACAAGGCGCACCTACACAAACTAAGCAGACGTCATTACATTAGATGCATCATGCTTGTACAGTCTATATACGAAGCATCACAATATTGATATACAATACAGGTTTGTAACTATTGTCTAAATGTCTAGTGGGGTGGTGAATTATAAGGAAGATGAATACAGGGGGTCAGAGAGTGAGGAGGAGACCATACTGAGTGGTTGCGGCAGCTCCAAATGAAGATGCTATCGTATAGACCACGCTTACTGGAATAAAATAATGGTGTAATGGAATGCTAATGATGCCAGGCGTCAGATTCAGAGGGACGAGGGATGGAACTTGGAAGGGGCAGACCAACTATAAAAGCCGGGCCATCATTAGGAGCGTGTACTGAGAGCAAACATTCTCTTCTACTGTTTGAGAATATCATCACGCCATTGTGGGTAGTAGAAGAAGAAGGATGACGCAATACGGAGGGAGCAGTGTCCCACTTACTGCCAAACATGGGAAGGGCGGCTAAATCGGCAGTCCGATAAATAACATCACGATCACGAGTCATTTGACCCTACCATGTACCGTCCTTGCAAATTCTTCCTACCAATTTCAACTCAGCACCCAATTTTAGCAGCAGTGTAAATGCATGAACTGCCTTTTCCCATTGACGGGCAACTTGCACTAGTGGTAAGAGACACATGCCTCTCTATTTTTTTTTTTTAAATAAAGTGTAAGTGTTATATTAAATTGGCCATCCCAAAAAATTATATACACTGCTTAACTAATTAATTATGAATAGCTGTTGTTGCTGCAGGTAAAGAAGTAGTTGATATACATTTATATTTTTCAAAGCTTGAATATGATTGTTAATTTTGTGTGTTGTTCTTTTAAGTAAGTACAAAGATAAACTATAAGATCTTTTTGCATTTCTAATGGAAAATTTGATTGGAAATGAATTACAAGAAACTGACTTGCACGTTCTTCTCAAACAACCAAAACCATCATGAAATCACATACTTTCTTGCACCAATGACGCCCCCAGAATATCTCATCTCCACGTTAGACTTGTAACTTGTTTACCCGCATTCAACGATTATGACAACCCCTCATAACAACTCATCTTCCACCATCATTATGCATTTTCAAATGCCAAAATAAAAAAAAAATCTAAATTGACTGATAGCATTGGGTAAGGGCTGCCTACTCCAAAACACCACAAAGGCCATAATGGGCTAAAAACCTAAAATAAGCCTTGAGTTGCAATACTTGTTCAGCTTGTAACCATTTACACATTGTAACCTTTTAGTATTAGTCAAATACTTATTCTGCCAATTCTTGTGTATCTTTGACATTCGGGTAAACTATAGTGAGGGAGCTCGGAAACCATTTGTCATCGATTAAAACTCAATGTCTTTGGCATGCTCGTAATTTGTTATTTCTCATTAACCTGTGTAACAAGATGTTGAGGACAAGGACAAAAAGATTGATGAAACAAGTGCTAGTTCTCACAAACCATAAGGAAATTTTGTTCTCGTAAGTTTAGAATCATTAATACTTGATGCTGAGACTATTAGATATCGTGAGCACGTGGTGCCGAATGTCAAGAAGTAGCAACAGCACGAGCCTTAAGCCAAAACCAAGAAGTGAACATGTAAATCCACTGATTATATCCAACAGTCCAGTAGCAGAAGTGCTATAAGAAATCCAAGATCGCATGGATAAACAACTGAAGGAAGATCATTCCAAAAACTTGAACTTTGCAACCATAGTTTTTAAGTTTATTAGTTTAGTTTTATTTTCATTCCAAACTTATAACCATTTACACCTTGTAACTTTTTAATATTAGTCAAACACTTGTTCTATTACTTTTTGCTTGCGTATCTTTTGCATTCGAATAAACTATAGTAAGGGAGCTTGAAAACTATTTGTCATCGATTAAGAATCAACATCTCTGACACGTCAAATAATTTGTTGTTCCTGACGAACAATAAAGATTAAAATATAAATTTATTTTTTAAATTATTTATTGTATAACTATTAAATATGCATAATTTAGAAAAAATTTGGTATTAAATTTTATTTTTTTATATTTTATTTTCTTTGTTCAATATCCAACCAACCCGAATCGAATATCAGGCTCCAAGCCATCCTGAGCAAAGCAAGCCACGCGTCCAATCATACCGAGAGGTTCAAGTGATCCCTAGTCCTCGTCCTGGTCCGGCCCAACCCGGTGCGACGTGATCAGCGACCACTATAACTAAGAACATTTCCAAAAGATAGTACAATGTCAGAAGGCAGCCATCTTCTGACGAAAAATAAGTACGTGAAACCATTATTTCAAATTTAGTATGACTTACCCTTGAATCTTAGCGTGTGTTTGGATAGAAAAGAAATGTGCATTTTTAGCCCACAATTGATTTTTTAAACAAAATTACCCAAACAGTATAAAAACGCAAAAATTGATTAAACAGGCAAAACACGCGTTTTCTCATAAGCTCCTTCCATCCGCTTTCTGCCAAAAGTTTATCAAAAACATTGAAAAAAATTACAAAGATAGGCCCAAGAAAAAGTTATAAAAAAAACACATAATTTAATAAAAATAAAAATAAACTCTCTTCTTTTTCCTTTTTTTTTCTTAATAAAATTTAAATTTTGTACCTCCAAAAAATTAATATTTAGTATTTAAAAATTGAATTATATATTAATTTATATAGTTAAAAATTAATTATGATTAAATTATCCAAACATCTTCAATTCTATTAAAATCAATTTAAAAAAAACAGTATTCAAACAAATTGCATTATAACATAATCAATTATGATTAAAATCTATCACTTAATTAATTATTTTCATAATCTATTATACCTAACTGAAATCCAAACGGACCCTCGGTCATCAGGAATAATCAACCAACGGATGAAGAAAATTAATCTAAAAGGTCAAAATGAACTATAAGACAAGATTGTCCAGCGCCAACTAAAAAAACATAGAAACAAATTGAAACGTAAAATGGGAATCAACAATTACAGCTCATTTAGAACAGAAGATTGGAATTATTTACGTCCGAACAGTGGCAACAACTTACATAGTGCATGCAGCACAATAGAAGCAACTGTGACCAAAACTGCATTTTCAGAAATCTATTTGAAAGGCTATCAAGTGCCCATATCTCATCAGAGCCCCAATATGACCTTATGAAATTCAGTGAAGCAGACAGGGTTAAAGAAGACAATGTCTACAACCATGAAATAAGTAATCAAAAGCGAAAACGCAATCAAGGTATAACCTAATTTACCATCATCGTACAAATATGAAATAACAGCTTCAACTAGATACTTCTCAAGATTTGTCACCAAGCAACTAAATTCAAGCCGTCATTATGTACAGTCATATCTTTGAAGGTCCTTATCACCATATCACCATATCCCCATAGCCGTTTCTAAAAGTTCCCAACATGAATCAGATGGGTGGATGTGGCCCAAAAACAACTATCTTACTCTGGTTTCCATTGTCTCGGTCACTCTTCCTCAGGCTTCATCCTGGTGACTACGTCAACTTTTTCTTCTCTTCAAGTACCTCGATAAGAAACAATAGACAGATAATTTCAAGGCCTCTCAACTGGCAAAGAAATCAACAACTTATATTCATCAAGGCTGATTTCAGCAAGGTAACTTTTTCTGCCAATTAATGAATGAATTAATATCAATATAAACTGAAGGCAGTCCATAGTTTGTTATGAAAGACACGACGCCTTTACTGCCAAGAAAACATGAAGTTTGGACTATACAAAACTGTAGGTATAACCGTATAAGTAGCCAGGATCCAATCCAACTATGGGTAATACCTCATTCTTTTCATAACTGGGTAATTCAAAATAGAAGGTACTTCAAGAGAATTGTGTTCAGTTCTATGCCAAGATGAATAATGAGATTATACTGCGAAACAGATTCCCTTCCCATGGAAAAAGGAGAGAACATAAAATCCTAATAATTTTTTGGCTTCTCAAAGACATTCTTCATGGATTGCGTGATTCCAATAATAATTAAAAGTGGCTAGTTTGATGGCAATGGCGAATCTTATATGAAGAATTGATGGCATGATGCATATCATAAAAAAGGAGCCACTTAGAAAAACAAAAGCAGAGAACTACTTTTACTCCACCAGTTAAAAGGAGCCACTTCAAATCTTAAACATAAGATGAAAGGTGCCAAAGACATGCAAGAGATATACTTAATAGGTATTGAAGTTCTCAAACAACAAGCCACTATCATTTACCTTCCCTAGCTGATTTCAAAAACGTTTAAACAAAATTCCAGAACAGAGATCATATACTGTTAAAATCCAGGCTGGAACTGGAAACATTTATTACAGAGCAACTGTACTCTTTAGCCTAATTTTAGAAGTATTAATGGAATAAAATGACCTAATTACCCAAACAGGACATGAGAAGTTAGACATTCTAGCCTGATAATCAAGTATGTTCAGCGGTCCCTTAGCTAAAATAAGCTATACATAAAAGGGGGGGTGGTACTATCAAATTAAAGTTACTAGATATTCTGTAAAATAATGGAAGAACTACCACTTCATTCAAAATACTATAAATTAGTAACAGCATTCACAAAACCCATTAGCTATTTAATAGAAAATGGCTGCTGAATCTAACCAGCAAACCTGGCCCAACATCGCTTTCTTTTTTAACAGAGACATGAGGCAGAGTATGAATACATCAGTACAAACTCAAACACTGTCAAAGAGATTACCTCTTTTCATCCTCCACCACCTTAAAGCAATAATGTGGTGATTGATCAAAAATGATAAAATAACCAAGCCAATCTACAGCATACTAATATTAATGTTAGTGTGATTGATTAGCGCCACAAAACAAAGGGATATCGCTCTGGTATTCTTCAATGAAAAATTTGCCGTTGCTCGAATCAGAAAAACTAGAATACGTATCATTGGGAACCGATAGAGAAGCTCTAAAAACATAAATCATTTCATTATCATCGTCATATAAATTTTTATTAGCCTGAAAATCTAGCATTCCTATGGCAACCCAAATGTACAAATACTAAAATAATGCATAACGGAAGCCCACACTTTCTAGATGTTTAGATCTAACCAAAATTATGTTTGTTACCGGTAAAGAGAAATGGAATTTAAGCATGAAGAATTACGATGCAAAAGTCTTAAAATAGTTGAAACATCAACTTGCCAGATTGCAGTGATTCTATTACGGTTGTTATATATTCAGGAATAATTTCTGTCCACCAACAAACTTTACACTGGAAAATGAAGTGGTTCAAAATGAAGAACTGCGTACCATGGCAAGCCTGAACCTAACGCAGCTCACCTTTAGGAGGATGACGAAGAAAATTGCAGGCAAACACTGAAAGACGATTTTAGCTTACAATACAAGCAACCTAAGTTCGCGAAGCCATACGCTACACATACATGCAAAATGTGATGCGCTCATTTAAGGATGGAACTCTCCATGATGCTACTGGTTCCATTATTTAATCTTCGATTAGCCCCGGTAATTGGTTCTGAAAGCAATCAAGCTCCATAAGAGAGAATCAATCAGCTCTCAATAGCGTGTGCAACCACAGCAAAATATTTGCCTGGCCAATTATAGTTTCTATTTCAATAGAAACCGTCTTCTCTTTCCTCATCCTCATCGATCACTAACAAGTAATTTTCATCGATTTCTTCGGAATCCCATCCTTGTTCTTCATCCTCATCCTCATCCGAAAATGTTGCATTTCTCAGATCATTAAACTCGGTTCTCACTGCAACAAGCTCATCTACTATTCCATCCAAATCTCCTGCAAGAACAGCATTTCCATCATGACGCGATAGTGAAAAAAAACCATGATCTTCAGCAAAAGACTCTCTTCTTTTGCTCTTGGGTACTAAATCTACCTCTGCAAGCTCTCCATTCTCAACTCCAATCCAAGGAATCCATAAGTCAGCATGACGCCCTAATGCCCTGTCCCAGTCACCCACGACTACCGTTCCCAAATTTGCCTCCCTGGCCCTCCTCAACATCTCTGAGAAATCAGAATCATCAGACACCAAAAAACAACCAATCTATCCCTCGGCTCAATGAGTGTTGCATCTGCCTCTTCAGTGCCCAATCAGCTGCTTGCGGTTTATCTTCTACCGTCTTCACAAACACTCCGGCACGCCTTAGGTCGGAAGCGAGCCCATATCCCACCTTAGGGGTAACCAAAGACCTCGCTGCCTCATTGTACTTGTAATTCCCAGATATGAACCTCTCTTTATAACGCTGACGCTTTTTCCCCTTAAGTGACCTCATCCGATTCAGCTTTTTCTGACGCTCTCGTTCATGGAGCTGCTTGAAATGCTTCTTGAGGTCTGAATTAGTTTTACACTTGCGGCCGCAAACCCACAAAACATACGGCTCAGAAGGCGTGATCACTCCTTTACGCTCCAGAATGTCTATTTGCTTCCGTTCACGGCGTTCGTGGAAAACCCATTGGGGTAAGTGGATAAATGCGTGGCGATTGGCATAGGCAGACATGTCGACAACGTCGCCGAACCGCTGTGCCACTGTTTAAGCGCCATTGCAGCCTGATATGGCGGTCCGCGAGGGGGTTTGTTATCGATGGTCCCATAAGACTACGACTTTTTTTGTTGGGGGCATAAATACCTTCCTTGTTCTTAACCATGTCGATTTCGGAAGTTGCAGCGGAGCGGCTCTGGTAGCCCATCGGCGTGAAGGCAGGCTTTGAGGGGGATTTAGACGAGACTGCAAGTAGCACTGCATTTCTGAAATTGAAGGAGGCAGACGGCCAGAAACCGGAGGCGTGCTCTGCGAGCTGTAATTGCGAAGGAAAGGAGATGGGTGGGATTCGCTGCGTAACGGAGTGAGAGAGTGTTCATGCTCTGGATCCTCGCAAGCCGCACTTTATTGTTCCCTCTCAGGGTTCGGACTCGAACTGGATGAGATCTTCCGTGACAGAGCGACGAAGTGCTGTGAAGTTAAATACCTTCATCTTTCGACCAAAAAAA